>NC_071976.1:34595953-34741947 GCF_026283585.1 Hylaeus volcanicus | reverse complement strand
TCTCTCTCTCTCTCTCTCTCTCTCTCTCTCTCTCTCTCTCTCTCTCTCTGTGTCTCGTTTCGCGTTTTCAGTTGCCACCTTCGCCACTCATTCGCTCTCTCACGGTAAAAAACGTCAAGGAAACAAAAGAGACTTACGAATACAATACACGACGGGGATGGACGAGACGCGTGTAAGCGATATAGAATTACAGATGCGATTACGGTTACTCAAAGCTTTATCGTATATCGATCGTTTTCCCGCAGACCTTTGTTTAACCAGCTTTGAAATAAAACGAGACTTGCAGGGAGGCACTAGGCGAGTAACGTTTCAAACGCACCAAAGACTCCGAAAACGATTACTTTTCATTATACCAGATGTCAAACGACAAATCGAGTTACTCGTTGCGCGACTCGTTATTCCGCGAAATGAAAGATCCGGTAACGCGGGGTCCGCGTAGAGTCGATGCATAGCAGTATCGACGGATAGGCGGAAACTGGCCCCGCGTACATCTCGATGCCAAAGGGAGAGATCGACGAGGACGGAGGGTATAAAGGGAAAACAAATGATCCCGATACGATCGAATCCAATCCATCGCTGCCATCTCATCGTCGGTAGGAAGACCTCGCGTCGCGATCCTTCGCCTATCTATGCGATCTTAATTTGAAGGAGGTGGGTAAGACGTCTTTGAAATCTGGCAAGTAGACAGAAACGATCGTCAATTTCAATTACCGACCGCGTTTGTAAAATATTATTACGGTATAGCAATCAGAGGGTACCGTTATACGTGGATTCGACGATGCTAGAAACAGCGTTGGAATATTTCATATGGAAATGAGTCAGCTCTATAATCATCCTCCGTCACCCCAACCGTTTCGCGCGATTCTCGTCAACGCGGAATAACTGAAATTCTAGTATTCGTGCGACAGGCGCAATGTAGCGCTAAACAAACCATATTCTTCGTTCGAGCGAGGCGGGAGGATTGCGAGTAATACGAATTCGCTGTTCAACATTTTGCGGGGGAAGTCTGTCCAATTGTTTCCACGCGTGCCGCGCATTCCATTCGCATCTACAGCTTTATTAAACTACCGCGCGGACCGTGACCGTCGTAAATCTAAACCCAGAAGCAGCGAATGCTAACAAGAGTTCTAGGATTCCGATCCTCGGAGCCGTCCCAATGGCGTTATTAGTAGGGAACGCGTTTGTCAACGAATATTCTTTACGACTCGTTAGCCGTGGTGTTTACGACGCGGGCCATGACCCCGTTATTTATCGTATCGTTTTGGAGTCTCGTAAAGTAGATAGTCACCGAACGAATGGTTACCGGTCAAGCGTGCGTCCGATGCGAAAAATAGAACCGATCCACGCTCGCGTTCTTTCGTGATTCGACCGGAGAAGTTTATCACCGCAATGTTTTCGGTTCCCGGTGCGTCTAGCAATCCTAGAAACGCGGGAACGATAGCCTTACAAACGAGATTCGCGCTCGGAAACCGTGTCTAAGAATAGGACGTACAACGGCTGTGGAAACCTCGATACCTTGATCGAACCGTGTCTACGTCTAGAATAGTTTCATCGTGCGATTATGAGTAACGGATACGAAGACATTTCGAATTCTCCCCTCGAGGCACTAAATGACTTTTCTACGTGTGAAGCGTGTGACATTCCAACTCCTTTTAGATGCACCGAGCGTTTCACCTCTCCAAGAGGCATGTCTATCTAACGATCTTTTTCCTTATGTTCCCAAAGTCTGATTTCTCGCCAATGTCTCGTGCAAATATCAAGTCAGCGTTTCGCGATGGAAAGAAACCTCTGCGCGTATAATACAGTAACCGCACAGTTTCGCGTAAATTCATTTGACGCGGGCACATCCGTCGCGAGCTCGTTGGAGCGGACATGTGCGCGTCAAATCTATCCGGCATAAGTGGTACGAGGTTAAAAACGACACTTTTTATCCACACGTAGCGCGATGCACAAGGAAGAACACGGTTTAACGATATCCTCGAGCCGCAACGTCTCCGCGTGTCGTCGCGAGTGCAAACCGTAGATTTGCGCGCGAGCGTGTCAGCGAACGCGTATATTTGTACGTAGATCCGTGCGCAAATATGTGCGGAGGGTGTGTACACGCGTGCGTGTAATTGTTAGCGAACTCGCGGATGCGCGATGTAATCGCGTTAAAACTATGTCGGGCGGAGAGGGAGGGAGCGGGGCGTGTAAACAGACCAGGCGAGCGTCGCATTAACAGTTGTTTGTTCGTTAATCCTCAAAGCGCGAAAACTTGCCCATTCGCCGTTAGCTTCCGCTCGTTCCTCGTACAGCGCGAAATTAACGGAGCCCTCTGTTTCTATTTGTAGTTTAGAGCCGACGGCGTATGGTTAGCCGAGTTTAAGGGCGTCCGATCCTCGATGCTAGAACGCGGTCTCGACTCGCGTCGAATCGCTGCGAAACTCTATGTCTTCGCAGATGTCGAAGCGAAACTCGACGCGGCCAGTTTCGGGAAAGAAACACCACTAAAGCGTCAACAAGCGGCGCGTCTTTCCGCGTAACGTCACGACACGGTCGGAGCGAGTCGGTGAACGGTCGTTTCCAGTAAAATGCTAGATCCGAGGATCTGTTTCGAGACGCCCGGAATAAGAATCCATCGATGATGCTGTAACGATGCACTCCCGGGGCGACGTTTACGGGAAACCGTGCCGCGATTGCGATTACGATTCCGATTGTTGCTTCTTCGCTTTGATTACCTACGGTTGCCGATTCGATGAGTTGCATAATAATATCGCTGGGTCTCAGGAATTCCGTGCTCCGTGTTCGAGTAGACAACTCGAGTATCATATTATGTCAACTACGAAAAATTCAAGAATGACTCCACCTTCCGTTTCGCAAACCCGTTGTTCGTTAAGGCGTAGGTATGTGCGACGCTTGGGACGCTATTAGGAGCTGGAAAGCTGGATTCCAGAATCAACCATGGGTTATTCCAGATCGGTATCGATGCAGCAATAAATCAGTGCTCCAAAGTCTTATCTTTCCGATTAATTAGAAAAAACGCTTCCTGTCAACTGGTCGGATTTTGTCGTCTTATTCCAATTCTTTTAACACTCGACATTCCCGTCCGCGCTAGCTCGAGCCGTTTCCAATTAATCGATCGATACAGCTCCCTGAAACGTGACGGCCGAGCGTACAGTGCCTAATTAGAGGTTCTGTTACCGCGTTCTGTATAATAACCACGCTGCCCAGGACGTATAACGTACCTCTATAATCCGTGGAGCTCGCAGCGACGTCGCCCGTGGGAAAACGGCTTCTGATGCCTTGTCGATACCACGTATCGCTAGGCTACGATGGAGGAATAAGTTGAATCGTACGCCAAAATGTTTCGCTCGCGCAAAAACTGACAGATTCGATCCGATATACTGAGAACGGCTGACAGGGACTCGCCTCGAATCGCTCAAGGGCCAGTCGAGCTGAAAATTCTAGAAATCTTTGTATGCTCCGACTGGCGAATAAGCTGCTATCGTTATTTTTGATAAATCGTTAAGTTATCGATCGCACCGCAGGAACATACATACATAGTTGAACTTGCCGCCGTAAGATCCGGCCCGTAAAAAGAAGGAAAAGGAAGGAAAAGGTCGAAAACGCGGAATTAAAATTGCATCTGCGAGCGTGCACGCGGCAGATCCGCTCGGCTCGCCCACGATCTCGTTCGAAAGAATAATTATAGGTTTCGCGTACACGGAGGGGTTGGATATGAGATGGCACCGCTGGCGGTAGCGGTGGTTCACGTCAGGCCACGCTATCTCGCGCTCACTGAAAAATAAACGAGGAGGCACCGTTTAATGCCGCTTTCGAACCGTACGCCCGCCTTCCTGGCCAAGAAGTTACGAGACCTCGTGAGCACTCTTATCTGATGCATCCGGTATGCGTCCCAAGCTTGCACAGTATACAATACCTAACCGACGGATGGCTGCCGGCCATGTTTACAACAGTTCTTCGCGATAATGTGGAACACCGCTGATTGTCGCGGGTGACGGATTTATGCGCCCGAGCGGGACGACTGTTTAACCGTCTCCGCGTTAACGCGGCGATCCATCCTGTGTTTTTCGTGCAGTCTTACGCTTTTATCGACGCGCGGGGTTAACGTATCCGTCGTATTTCGTGAGAACGGAAGAAATCGTCGGGGGTAAAGACTGTTCGACGATCGTTCAAAGTCGAACGGTCTCAATTTCCGATGCAACTCGAATAAAAGAAAACAATTGTCGTATCCAAGCTCCTTATGTTACCGCAACGACTTCTCGTCGTTAAAAACGCATCGTATAGGATCACGTGTGCCGTAAATAGCAACCGATCGCGCCCGCAACATCTTGCAAACGTTCCCGTTTATGGCCGAGCGCGCGCGCGCGGGCGAGAGGAACGTTATCGTTAATTTCACCGCCGAGAGAATTTGTGGTGGCATCAGAGCACGGAGACTGATAAAAGATCGTGTAACCTATTTTTTCTGGGATTATCTCGTTACTGCGAACAAAGGTGCAACACGAGTCGCTGCTCTAACCGACCTCCCACTGATAGTCTTCGCGCGCGAGTTCTCTTCCGCTTCGAATTCTTGCGGAGTACACTTTTGGAGCAACTAAGAATACAAGTACGTATTATTGGAACCGTCGAAAGGTTCCTTCCTTCGCCGTGAACCCGAACACAGAAACGATCCGGAGTAATGGATAAAAACGAGCTTAGGGACCGTGAAGCGCTATCAGCGGGTCAAGAGCGACGATATACCACTTGGAGCAACGCGTTCACACTTGGTGATCGGAACGGCAGCGCTCGCCGAGTAGGCGTTAACGGCTTTACTTACGCGTGGAATCACGAACAGGCTGGTTTCACTTTCGAGCTAGCTGAAACACGCGCCGATACTCGGTTTCCCTTGGTCGAGATGATTGGCCGCGCGACGACAGGTCTTCCCGTCGAACAACGAACGTCGACGGGATCGATCGGGCGCCGTTCCCCCTTTTCGTCGGTCCTCGCAAGCTCTCGATCGTTCGTTCTACCATCGATACGGGACGCTTCGGATCTATTCTTCGAATTCATCGTCCGCGACAGATGCGTTCCCCTGGAGCGAAACGTTCGAACGGAGTAAGACGATCTAATTGCTACGAACGGCTGCCCGAGACATGGAAGACGTGGAAGACGAGAACGCGAGAGAACGCGAGGCTTTCGCAACGCAGATGATCGTCCAAATGCATCTTTAATTCCACGCACTTATCTCGAAATCAATTTAAATCTTGACCGTCCGCTCGGTTCCTATATGGCGAAGACAGGCTTTGTCCGTTGCCGACGTGGATCAACCGTCCTCCCCCTTGCTCGTTTCGTGCCGCTTGGAATATAGCGTCCCGCGCATAAAGGCCATTGTTGCAGAAAAGGGACGACGACACGTGGTTGGGACGGATCGGGACAGGACGGGACGCAACGAACCGGCGTTTCTCGTACGGCTCATTCAGCATGCAGTTGCGCCGAGGTTATCGCGCTCCACGGACGTTGATAGAATACGCATCGTCGCGGGGTTGCAACGCGATGCCAGGGCGTCCGTAGCTGTCAGCGCGTCTCGAAACTGTCGAGGTCCTCGCAGCAGGACTCGATGCGAATCAACGTCACCGGACCCGTCCGCCCGCGCTTTGCTCATCCTCCCATTTTACCGTATCGATACCTACACCTCTCGCAGCCTCCTCGCTTATGCGAACTGGCCGTGAGACGCGGAGCCCCGCGACGTGCCTGGTAAATTGCTGACGGAAATGGTTGCTTCGCCGTATCCTCTTCGGCGAACCTTCGTTTTATCCGCGCGAGGCGGAATGGAATCTCGCTCGTGCGCACAGAAGCGTCGGATAAATCAGCCGCGATCATTTCGCAGGTACGCGTTAGGTAATCGTCGGTCTTGTCTTTGCCGTGGAGATTTCCGATCGATCGCGACAATTAACGTATCCAAATGGGATTCGAGATCCAACGAGCTTCTGAATTTTACGAATCAAGAAACATCTCGGCAGTTGAGAAACGCTCCGTATATTTTACGATCAATCGAAATGTGTATTACTTTTTGTTGGAAAAGATCTCGTCGTTGAAAAGGTTAAAGAGAGCGATGGAGATATGCGGGTGACAAAAGAAAACCGTTCGACGACCGATGCGACGAACATTTAAAAATATTTCGCTCTTCTATCGGAGGATGGAGAAGTCGGGTTCGGTTGTACTCGACGGTACCGTTGCAAACCATCGCAAGTTTCATCGGAAGGAATGGATGCAAATGAGAGTCAATGACTCGCACTCGCTACTACCGCGGTTGAGCATAATGCGGTTGTCGATACTGGAAACGAAGAAACCGATCGCGTCGTTGAAAAGCCGAAGATGTCAGCCGAAGACGTTTCCAACCGTTGACGTCGTCGCTCCAAGATTAATTTCAAGCTAATCTCTGGTTGGCTGTACGAATACAATAGAAAATGCAACGTCGATAAACACGCAAAGAAGAAAGTAAAGGTAAACATTTCCATACAGAACCGTCGGCTATACGCGCGCGTAGCCGTGACCCCATGTACTCCAACGATACTTTTAATCCGTGATTTTCAAATGTTATTCGCTTATTTCGTTAATTCGGTTATCGTGGTGCTTAAATATTACGCCGTGACCGAGTTTTCCGTGCTTGTGGTAGCATCTGAAAGTTTGCCAGCTGCGGAGGACACCAACCTGTTCGAGGGATGCGTGCCGCACGACAAAACTACCGGCGTGTACCCTTTTACGAGCTTCGTCGGTCGTGGCGAAAATTGTTCGCGCCAGTCCAGCGAAGCTATCATTATTGTTATCGCTTCCGGGAACAGCGTGTACGCTTCTGTTACGACCACACGTGTCTCGCAACGGCACGCTCGACAGCTGATTCGGACGCGTTGCAAATTTTCTTAAATAAACCGGATCTCATCGACGAAGGAGATCGACTGCCTAGAATCTAAAAATTGTACACGATACCCAACCATCGAGTCTCAAAGGGTGTACTCGTTGCATCGAGAAAGAAATTACAATTAGGCTACGTCTTCCAATTAGTCTGACTTTTTTCGAGGGTCGATCGATGGCGGGACCATCGTCGATAGCCGCGGTCGAAAGCGAGCACGGTCTTCTTAATAGGTCCCGATAACGACATGGAAATTAACTTACGAAAACTCGATAACTAATTCGTAAGAGATGTAGCTCCAACAATTAGTCTTCGTTATCCATCGCCTTGGTACCGACACGAGGCAAAATTACTCGATCACTCTAGCAGATCGGTTTGCAATTTAATGGAATCGTCGTAACGAGTCGTTCCTACATCCCTACATTCGTATTCGCAAAACCGTCAGCGGAAATACTTGGAAATATCAAAGGGAAGAGTATCGCGTAATTCGTCGATATGAAATGGGTCGTGAAAGAGACGCGTAACCCGGCTTTCCGGCGTTTAGAAGGTCGCGTGACGCGCGCGAATAGACGGAAACACGGCGAACATGTGCGCGCATAATGGGCCTAATTGTGAGCCCTTGTTGAAAAGAAAAGTCTTCGTACGAGAATTACGAGGTAGTCGAGGCGCCACACTCGGAGTGGACTCACGGTCGTTGCCTCGCCTCGTCTCGACTTGACTTATGAATAGTATTCGTTGTATGTACGTGAGCGAATCGCGGTTTATTGCCGGCATTCACGGCAACTCTATCTTCGGTTCCGAGATGAGATCGCTCCGCTACCACGCGGTCTCTCGATATACATGCTCCTCGAAACGAATCGATTGGCACACGTGTGCGTAGACGAGCGCACGCGAGCTCCCGTCACGCTCGACTCGAAACAGCTGATCCGTAATTAAACGATGGTCAGCTCTCTGAAAGGTGCGTTTCATTGCCCCCCGAACGAGATTCCTTCGTCGTTCTTAATTCGACTTGGATTCATCGACGCTCCTTTTGTCTCTTTCTCGTTCGATTCAGCCGAGCGCGATCGAGCGCGTTCAAAGCAGCGAAACGATCCGAGCCGAATACCGCGACGTAGCTGGCGTTAATTAAAGCGAGGATGACCGAGAAGCGCGTTCGACGAACGGTCAGTGTCGCTTATTACGAGACGCGATAAACGTCATTGACTTGTTCGTGCCACGCGACGACAGTCTTTCGAATTCGTTTCCGAAGCGACCGTTCGTATCGTCGACACGAACTTTGAACGGAAACGGATTGACTGGGGTATGATCGATCGGCCTACGTCATCGTGGACGCTGATTATCAGTATTCGTGGACGACTTCCGCGGAGGAGAAGAGAAGCGTGAACGTTCACGGGAGAGGGAGAAGGACGCGATGGAGAGAAAGGGACGACCAAAGCCCGGTAAACGCGCAGAAATGCGTTTTCCTCGGCGGTCTAGGTCGGCGAAGATGAAAGTTGGAGGCAGAGCTCGCGTCGCACGCCGACTACTCTTCATATTCCTGACACGTTCGCTTCGAGGCCGCGGAGGCTAATGCACCTTTATTTGTTTGCCCGTCCAACCCTCTCGGAACTCGATCGCCCTTTCCGTCGTACGGGCCCGCATTGGCGAACCATGCTTTTCCAACCTCTCGCGCCCCACGCGGCTCACGAATGATCGATATTCGAGTCGGTCCCGCGGTTCGCACCTCGGAGATCCGAGACTCGTAGATAGTCTTTCCGGCTCGTTTCAGGTTATCGGTCCTCCCGGCTCGTTCCTACTCCCGCCCTGCACTTGATATACAAACGCACGAGATACACGCTACACAAAGCCAACCGAGCGTAAGTTTTACGCTCGCGTATATGCGCGTGACGACGTGGTGTGCGCGTATTCGCGGGAATACACGCGAATATTACGCGGTGGGTGATCGTTAAGTTCGCGACTATCGCTATACGGAGCGAATTTATCCGATCGTTAGGGCACCATGTGCATCGAACGTGACACTCTATGAAATTTTACGCGAAGTAAGTAAAGCGCAATTTGTATTCCCCCTCCACCTCCCCCCTGGAAATTCCTAGAATCCGAGCGGACGTTCCCCTGAACTCGCGGAGCTCGTTCGCAAGAAAACCTGGGATAATTATCGGTGAGAATCCAGGACGAAAACATTTCAAACCAAACGAGGACTATCTCGGTGGACTACTCGTATTTTGTTGTTGTCACCCCGTATTATCAGGAACACGAGCGACTATACACACGCGAGCCACGGCGAACTCGACCACATACCGTGTGTAATGTATACCGCATGCGATCCGCGAAAGGGATACGCGTACATATAATCGTACGCGTGCGTCTAGACTCAACATAATTACTCTACATGCCCGCTACAGATTGCTTATTGTTCGCGTGGCTCCTTCTTCCCTTTTGCGACATTTTTTCCTTCTCTTTTTTCTTCGGGCCAACCGATCCTTTCGCAGCGGATTAATGTCACAGAGCCTGATACACGAGTTACTTTCACGGTTATCAACGAGGGCTTCTCCGCGATGCCGGACTCGTCAGGGTTTTGCATCATCGCGGATAATCGCGAAACTGATTTCTCCGGTCCACGAAGAAACCGCCGCGAAATCACGTTATTTAATGCGCGTTAGTATCCGTTCGGATTTCGAGCGTATCTACCAGTCGACGGCAACCCGAAATGTACCAAGAGTCGAGCTGCTCCGTAGCGAAACGAAAGAACGTCGCGTCACGAAACTTTTCCTGCCCGCGAACGTATCGATTCAACGATAAGTTCGCCGACTAATATTACCCGCGACAATTAGAGCGTCGCGAGAGCTCGATCCAATTAACGACCAGCAAATTTATCTCCGAAGTAACCAAACGACTTTAGCTCCGTTTCCAGGGAAAGAATAATCCTCGAGCCCCGGTTTCGCGGACAGGGAGGAGTCCGTGGATAACGAAAGGAACGAGAAACGCGAAAGATCGACGATAAAAGAAACAAAGAAAAGGCATAAACGTTTCCCAGTACGCGGTGGAAAATCCGGCGCACTTGTCGGCCAATCCGTAATCGAAACCGGTAATTATGCGCAGACATTGGCATGCACGCTGTACAAAGGAGACTGCACAGATAACAAGGGACTCTCTGCCTGGAGCATCGAAAGTAACGAGGGCAAGGATTGATGTCCGTTCATTCGGTACGATGTGCATCGAGAATTATTACGAGGTGTCTGTATTAAAATAAACTGCACCGGTGTGTACCCACGGTACGGCACGAGAGAAAGAGAGATACCCTCGTTAAAATGACGAGTTATCGAGTGGGATATCGTGTTTCGGCTGTTCGCGTCTCGAATTTACTTCTTTTTTTATCTTTTTTTACATTTTCGAACAAACCACACGCTCACGGTTACACGGGCACCGATACAAATCGTGTACAAACTTTTCACGTCAAGCTTCATCCTGCTGTTTGCTCGCGCGCGCGTTCAAGTATCGTGTTCCGGGACTAAACGCTTTAACCAATCTCGCTTACGTCAATACGGCCGCGTTTTATTTCTCTGCTTAATATCAACGAGTGCGAACGTTTGAGGTTTTTTTCATTTTTTTCTCTCATTGTCGGTAGAGAGTACGACGAGCAGGAATTCGAGAAAGGAATATCTATGCTCGAGGAAGGAAACCGCGACGGAGGAAGCGGATGGTTACTTACGATAGATATTAAGAAGAAAAGAAATACGAATGAATTTATAATCGACAGTCAAGTAATTTTTCAAAGAATCGTTCGCTATCGGATCCGAAACGAAACGCAGTCGTTTACAGGAAACTTGGCGTAAATTGGACAGCTGCTTAATTGGATCAAATTGTTCTGGTCCCTGCGAGGCCCAATTAACCGAGAGCGACTGTTACACGTACATGTTACCGAAATTCGACGAGCGGAACTTTTAAGCGAGACCTATGTAATCGTAACTCACCCAAAATTCTTGACGGTGATGTTGCTGCGGCGCGGCGCGCATCGTCGGCGCCGCGGGAATTCCGCGGGACTCCACGACCAGCGGGCATTCCTCGATTTTCGTGAACGATCCATGAAGATTTTCTCCGAGGCTCAGGCCATCCTGCGCACGAGAAACACCGCGTTACGTTATAAGGCGAAGCTCATTACCCCCGCTGAATGATATAGAGCGCTAGCAGAGGTACTCTACGCAACAAATCACGATGTTCCGTGCACGGAAACTCGCACGGGACGTCTTTAGACCGGTTAAGGTTGATCGCCTCGAGTCCCGGCCTTTCAAGCTTTATCTTCTCTCATTGCGTAATAAACCCTTGCCGTATGATATACCCACCGCGAAACAAGGTATTCGTTAATTCTCCTATCCCGCTCGGTCAGGCTCGCTCGATACGGTCTCGTTACGGACAAAGAAAGAGTTCGGAAAACGCGGCAACGTCCGTGAACCGTGACGCGCGAGTTTACTTTTCAAACACGAATCACGGGAATTCGTCGAAAAAACGCGCCTCGTTCCATTTTTACGTCTCGACGATCGAGAGCTTGACGGTCCGACAGCGGCAAAAAAGTTTGGAGCTATCGAGAGCGCGAGGATAAAAGTCGTAGAGGAATTTACGACACGGCTTATTAACTCGCTACTTGGCGAACGCCCGTATAAAGAAGCATCTATATTCACGGATTCTTCTTGTCGGCGGCAGCGTGCGCGGATCGTTGTATGAACAGCTGTGAAGAATGCGGCACGGCTTGCGGCCCCGCCAGATCAACCGTTGGAAAATCAGCTGGAAATTCGTCGAGGTTCCACGGACTCGTGTTCCACGGTTTCCCGTGAGATCGGTAAGAACGCGTTACTTTCGACAAATTTTTAACGTCGAAACGCAAACGATCGTTACGAATGTTTGTAAACACTTTGACGTACCGTCGTGCCTCATCTAATCCCATTCGGTAGGAGCTGCTGGTGGAATCGGGGGCTCACCGCACGTGGTGCACATTTTCCGAGAAACAAGAGCGTGCCGCGGGGAAAAACTCGGTTAAACTCGAGTCGTACTCCGTTTCGCGGGATAAAAAGAAATCGATCGAAACCGTTCGACTATCGAACAGCGAATCGTCCAACTATCGATCAGCGAACTCGACTCGCCTGCGACGGTCACTGAGAAACTTGACGCGTGCACGATCTCACAGCTCGTCGGCGGCGTATTCCGTTGGAAAATCCGCGGGAAAATTGGATCGAAGGACGAAGGCAGGTGTCCGCGCGTAATCTGCCGGCGAGGAAGCTCCAAGAAGAAAGCCGAGAGCGAACTCACGTTTGCGCGCTCACAGGCTCGCGCAGCCGCGACAGGAATGATAGTGGCGAAAGTGGGAGACCCTCCGGGAAATATATAGGTCCGCAGGGTGGTGGTGAATAAGAGGAGGAAGGAGGCGGAGGCTCGACAGACGATGCATCCCTCGGCGTGTGCCTGTGTGCACGCACACCCGCCGCCACGCACGTGTTTACGCGCGATTCACGCACAACCCGTCACGATATGCACATGCACCAGCCGGTGCACGGTGAAATGCATCCCCGAAGATCGACCCTACCATCCGGCTCGAAAAAAAAGAGCTCCCCGTGCACTCGGTGCCTCCTATCGATTTTTACATTGTTCTTCTTTTTTTTTCGGTTTACAACACCCTCGATTGTTACGGTAGTTGACTGTAATTTCACGTTCATCTTAATTGGTTCTGTAGTTCTTTATATTCGATCCTTCATCCCTAGGCCGAATATCGCGATGCAAGTGGAGAAAAATGTAACGGACGTGTAATCGACGCACAGTGGGACGAAACGGCTTTCGGCGATCGTAAATCGATTTTCGTGAATTCGAAAAGTGGAAAAACTGTTTACGTACATGGATAGAGAACAATAAATTACTGTTTAACATAGTGCAATCCGTTTTTTTTTTTTTTTTTTATATTTGCTTCGTTTTAAGTAACCGAATCCTTTTCTATCGCATCTATTAACAGACTTGAAATGAATTTTAATTATAAAACATAAAGCATACAACACATAGTTGAGATATTCAACAGGCTGTACGTTACATACGAATATTTCGTCACCCTCTAGATTAATATATTTTATACTAATATAACTTAAAGGCCATAATGTGGGGTATAATTCCTCCAAGTATCATTCAAATATCTCCGGTAGAGCCAAAGTTACAGATTTTCGATCGCCGAGAGCCGTTTTGTCCCACTGTGCGACGCGGTGATCAACCTTTTCGCAGGTAGGTGCAACGGTGCAGCAGGCGTGCTGCAACGGATATTCTTCGTAACGCAGTGTTCGACTTCACCCGTTTCCGCTTTTCATTTTTACGCGTAGCTCACGTGACTCGCACGGCGCGAATCAACCGCGACATTTCACCAGCGAAGCGGATCGCGGCTAAATGCCGCGACGAATCGAGTCGATGTTCGACGATAGCGTCCTTCGGAAAAATAAACGAGAACGTACGCTGCTGCTGCTGCTGTCGGACGAAAACGCGGTTTCTTTGCGATACGTTTCAACAAAATTGTTTGTGGCTGCAAGTTGACGATGGCACGCGATAGAAACGCGCACGAAGAAACTGGCGTAACCGGTGAATGAAATCGAAGATACTAGTTAGTCGCGCGCATCGTTTTTCAACGGCACTCGATGGAAAACGTCGCGTCAAGGTATGCGTAAACGGCCCGTCTCGACGATACCCGACGCATCCGGCGCTACGAAGGAGCGTTCGCTTCCGCGGTGGGCGAGACATTAAACTGGCGCCAGCGAGATCGTTCGCGCGAGGCCTCGTTACGCGACTCACGGAAAAACATATTTCCCTACGCTTGTATTACATCTCCGCGATTCCGATTCGCGAACCGCTCGTATCGAGCGGACAGGGTCGTTTAACTTCCAAATACAACACGTCCGTTCAACGTTCGTTCTTAGCCTTATTTGTTTGCTAAATATGTCACGACAACGTCGCTATTTTCTATACGGTGATTAATTTCGACGAACGTGTCGCTCGACGCATTCGCGTGTCGGGTAGGCGACTTTGAATCATTTTTCCTCGGTTCGACGTGGTTCGACGTGGTTCGACTCTCGCCGAAGACCGAGAAGTCGACGTTGCAAAGTAAATACGCGTTCGATGGCAATTCGAGGAACGCTCGGAACGCTTATTTATTCTTCCATCGGTGGCCCGTTCAGCGTACCGTGTACGTACATTCGAAATACCGATAAAATTGCACTTTTAAGCTCGAAGGTAACGGTACGGGCTGCGTCTCGCGAAACTCCTGAAAGATAAGTAAAACGTATTACGAAAACGAAGATCGTACAAAGAAGCTACCGACCCTTTTTTCGTGCTTGCCCGAGTTAGTTCGCGATCGTGCGGATCTACTCGTTACGACGCGCATTGAACTTTAAGATCGTAGCCAACCTGCGACCGTAACGTAATCGATTTATTAAGTTTATGCGACATCGTTTCGAAATCGTGGATCGCGAACGACAGCTTGCCTATTTTTTTCCACGAGAACGCATCGAATTATCATGAAATTATCAACGTTACGTCGAGAAAGCGAAGCAACCTTGTTCGGTTGCGAATCAGCGTTACGATTCTAAAAGTGGAAGCGACGTTGCGCAAACGATCGAATAGCGTACAGCGGCAGCCTAATTACAATAGAATTCCGTTTACTCGAACGAAATTGCGCCTAACGCTATCCGATTAACCGAACTCGATTCACCGCCTTTGCAGATCTAAATCATAGCGCTGTTGAAAAGTATTCCTGGTCAACGGAGTACGTTCAGCGACCGCTCTGCGAGTAATAGATCGTTTTCAACAGTTTTCTTTAGTTCTTTTCGTGTATTCGATCGCGCTCCGCCGTAATCACGGCGCGAGATTATGGATGTCAACGCGAACCACGATTTCTGCTAGGTACTCAACGGGACTGGTCGATTACTGGTAGCCTCCGGTCATTCTATTACTCGCCGAGATTCATTCGCTGTTGCGAGCAATAACACGCGCACTTATCGAAGGCCGTTGGTGTCAGTGTCTCGCGTCGCACACTTGGTCCGATCTCTATTCGCATTTTAGCCGCGAGACCTGGACCGTTTCTTGTTCTAACGAGATCGAAACGCGAGTCACGGAAATCGCGGGAGGTGGCTCGAGCGTCTTAATAAATTGGAAAGTCACTTGGCAATGTCAACGCACTCGATTCTCGGTGCCTGCAGCCGTACGTTTCTTAAAAAAAAAAAAAAAAAAAAGGAATACTCTTGATTTCGAATTGGTATAGAAGACACATAAACTTAAGCACGGGTCCACCGCGTCTCGTAGACGATAAAAAGTGTCGACGATAATTTACGATGGTTAGACAGTTGTCTATGATTCGCGGAGAAGCTACCGAAGCGTGTCGCCGGACGAGCGAGACAGCGATTTGAACGAACGCGAAACAAAAAGGGTAAAGTTAGTTGAGGGTGAACGCAGCTATAAAGTGGATGCAAGACGCGTGTACAACAAGCGGTTATTGCTTCTCGGAGCGTGCGTTGTGGCATGAACGTTGGCCCAATGGCCCCTTAACTGGTTATATCATAGTCTTTCGGGCTGTTTCTCTTCCCGTTCCAACCTCTGTCAACATTTACATACGCAGGGCACGCGCGTTTCGAACGATAAGTCACGTTACCGAGCGATAATTTGACCAAACGAGAGGAAGTTACCGGATGGGGATCGAGGAACACAATTTTTTCACGCGAACACGAGGAAGATGCTCGTTTAGAACGCGACACACGCGATCATCGAACGGTTATGGTTACCGCGTAACGATTACTCGATGGATGTAAGCAACCTCGTAGGACGAATTACACGATTCTCGATTAAATCGTTACGACGGTGTTCGCGCGAGAAACGACAGTTTCAACTATCGCTATAAAGTCGTGTCCAGTAGCAGTGAAACTTGAAGAAAAACTGACTGGTTACGACTCGCATTAACCTCGTTGAGAGAAACCTCTGATCGCCGACGATAGTCGCGCGGACTGTCCGCGAGCGCGATTATTATCATTTTCAGCGATTAGCCGCGATTATTCGGATCCCATTCGACGTCGCCGTGCCGGTATCGATACGCGCACGGTTACGGAAAAAGCGAGCTCGTCTCTTGTATCTACGAGAACAAATAGGTCCTTCGTTCCTCCGTCTTCCTTTTGTTGTTCGTCCTCTTTTTGGCGAAGCACGACCCTGTTCAACGCGTTCGTCGAATTATACCGCCGTGGCCTATAATTTGGACACTATTTCACGTGCCGTAAGCATGCAATCACGAAAAGGTGTTCCCTTTTGTAAGTGGTTCCACCTAGATGAAGAATTTATCGGCTAACAGCTCTTTCTCGTGATTATAATACACGGTACATATACGATCCGATCGGATCTGCCTATAGTCAACGATCTTGCGAGGCGTCATATTGCACCGAGCTTCTCTCTCTCTCTCTCTTTCTCTTCTCTTCTCTTACACACTTCTTTACTTTTAAGTATCCATAACAATGCTCTTACGTACTGTTTTGTAAAATTTTTTAAATAAATTTTAGCGAGAATCTCTGAAATATACAGATCATCCCAAGGGCTGAAGATGGATAACCTCTGAGAAATAGAAGATTCCGATCCAATGGATCCGATCTGTTGGACCGATCAATGAAGCACGTCCTTCATCGTAGGACACGCGAAAACGCGGTAGCTTAAACGTACGAATTGACAATCCACAGATGCGTACGATCGCGGCCACGGTCGCGTTTACACGAAGCAGACGCGCTCCGAAACTTTCTCATTTAAGGCCCAGACTAAGACACGCCGCTAATCTTGACGCTGGTAGCGCATACGGCATGTAATCGCCTCTGCGTCATTGCCGCTGAATTTACCGAGGTACAGCTGATGCTGCAAATTTAAAAACGTTCATTTTTTTGCATATTTCAGGAGAAACGAAGATTCCTCCTTGTTTACAGGAAATTGTACGTAACACCGAGCCATAGAGAGAAACACGTACATTCGGCGCATACACGATTGGCAGGTGAGTAGAATGCCTTTGAGAGATAGACTCGGTTCGGGTCGTTCGGTACATACCGTTGCAGATGCACCAGAATGGGAGTACAATCGGATCGATGACGCGTATCGTGCCAATCGAAAGCTTTACGCCTTCCGTCGATCCATGTACCACGGACAGAAGAGGCACTCTTCCCAGCTGCTAACAATATGCTGTCATCCCTTAGTTATCCGACACTCGCTCTTAACAAAGCGAAACGGTTCTAAAAATAGTTCATTTTGTAATGCGTTTGCACCACTGTTCGATTCGAACCGCGTCCGAACGGACTGATATTCGCGAGTATGCGGTGAACTTGATCCATCGCCTTCTTATCGGCCGGACATCAGGCTGAATTCGAGAAGCCTCGTTTAATTTTCTCGTAATTTTGCAGCGACCGGTACGCATCGGCGTGCGTTATGCTATCGCGGCTCCCGATGATGGGAGAGTGCAACGCTTCGCTACAAGGTCTCAACCGAGCCGATTGCACGCAACAAGTACTCATCTCAATTGGCGATTATGCCCTCGTAAATTCATTTTGAGATCAAGTTGAACGAACACCGCGTGCCTACCACGCGCCTCCTCCCCTCTGTCGCGATACGGCCTTAATCCGCAGCTTCGGAAAGCCGACTCCATTTGCCTGCAATCGCGTTTCACGACTCTGTTTGGTAATAAATGGACTCCAAGTACCAATCGCGGATACAGCACGGAAAGGTAAACGAAAACGATCGATCGAAACAAACGCATACATTAGTAAACAAAGAAATATTGTTACAGGTGACCATCCGACGACTAAGCCGCCGCGATCGAGTTCTTTTTCGTCGCGTTCCAGACCAATCCTTCGAACTGGCCTGATAAACTCGCGCGTCGAACCACACGGTGGCCATTCTCCCGAAGGCCACTTAATAATAGCCCGTTATCGGTGTGCTGAAAACTGATTAAAATGCGTGCCAGTCAGGATGTCCCATTAACAAATTAGCACGACACGCTACGTATAGATAGTACAACGTTGTTACGACCACCTTATCTGTACTTGTTCGGTCTCTGAAAGCCATGACCGATATGCCGCCGCCTGTCCCAAAAATTCTGTAACATCGAAGACTCTCTGAAAAATAAAGAAAAGTGCGAATATGTTACGATGAAAATTCCTGTTACGCCTCCGATCTACGCTGTACAGAAACATCGATCGCGTGGATCGCGCTACGAGCAACGCTCCTCGGCCGATTGTGATTTTCCATAGACGCGAGGTTAGCGTTAAAAACCGACATACGGTCCGTGTTTACGCGTTCATCAACGCAACTTACATTAGTCGCTCTTAGGGAAAAGCTCGGTTCGATGGATAGCCTTCGTGGGTGTCCTCTCGACGCGTGTACGTATCATCGCACGTGTCGAACGTATCTGCCAATAACGAGAACGAAAGGGGTGAGACGAAAACACTAAACCAGAGCGAAGTTTCAGGTATCGATTGGATATTCCTTGGACCAGCCATCGTCTCGTAGAATCACAGTCCTAGGACCTAGCACCGATATTCCCTATTGCTGCATCCACTGCGAGCCCGACCAACGCTCCACTATGTAATCAGACACCGAAGTCGTCCAGAAACCGCAATAGTACGCTATCATCGATACAGGCTTCTCGAAAGGTACGCTTATTTAAGAAAGCGGTGTGGATTACCGCGAGGCTTACAAAGGCGCGAAACTAAAACGTCTTCGGTGCGATCTCGCGACGCGAAACAATTTCGCGCAACTCTCGTTACACGCAAGGTCCGTCAACTTTTCGAATCGAGCCTCCTACGCATCTCGAAGCTCTTTATACTTCCGTATGTTGCATAACGAGGAGGTTGAACGAAACGAATATACCGACGGTAACTAAACCAAGGGAATTTTGATCCAGGACGACGAAGGTTCGACCCGAACTCGTTTAAATCGACAGGGACCGTTGCGGCGTGTAACCCGATGCAGAATAGGCTCCCCGCGTGGATGCACGGCAAACGCTCTCCCAGCGTCACTCGTGTTTGCGGACGCGCACCGGAAAGCGTACTCTTGATTTTCCAATAAATCTCAATTTAAGGAGACCGTTTATACGGCACGCATAACCGCGCATTTCATTTTGCCGAAGCAATTTCGTAATGACGCCCGAGAAACGATTATTGCCCCGGGGGACGCGGTCCGCGTTGCCTTTTGCCCGGGTAATGCGTATAAGTAGGCTGGCTTTAAGCCGGAGCATTACCGTTCACGACGAAATAACAGTGATTACGGTGCCCGCGGTATACACTCGCGACGCCTATCACGATCCAATAGCGAGAAAAGACACTGCTCGGATCGCGTCTTCCTCGCCGACTCGCCGCGAACCTTCTTTACCTTTCTTTGTTTCCACCTTTCATCCCCTGTCGCCCTGATCGAAAGACAACAAGATCATCGATCGTGTTAGCGCGTCGAGATCATCGAAAGAAATTCAGCTCGATAGACCTGCGAAGACGTCGAAACTGCATAGAAATCGAGGGCAGCGTTGACACTGTCGAGATGTTATTCGCGTCAAAAGTCTAAAGAACTTTTCAATGAAATGGACGACTCATTATGGACAGGTTTCACGCCACTGTAAGGTTTGCGGATCCTTTCATCGACGAGAGAACCTTCGATTTCACTGGGAACGTCGCACCCAGGTCTGAGAAAAAGAAATTCTAATGCCACCGTTCGCGTGACGTAACATCCGGCCCATTCGCGTCTGCGTAGTCTTCATTGTGACCGCTCCATATACACTCCGGAAAATCCGCTTCTTCTTTTTTTTTTTTTTTTTTTTTGGACGATCGGGATCGAAACGGACGACGAGAAAAACGGATGAATTTTCGGCGTTGAATACGCCCGAGGGCAAAAATATTTCGTGAATTCCCATTTGTCTCTGGGTCGACGAGTAGTTTTCAATAGGGTCTGCGACGGCAATATTTGTAGCAAACTTTGAGTCCCGAAAGCTTTTTTAATACGCGGTCGTTTCCAGACACAATGCAGCCCGCTTATTGCGGAGGGCGTCCCCGAGCCGCATTGTCGAGGAAAACCGACCCTTTATGCCCTTACACGCGCATCGGCTCCGGTCTCCCTTCTTCTGGAAAACTCGACGGGTCCATACCTGGCACGCTGAAAGGTTTAAGAAACGTTTCCTCGAGTTTATCCAGCGGCCGTGGCCGAGGCTGCGCTCTCTTCTCTCGAAATCGTCCTTTGTCGTCGGAGGATTTGTTGCCGCAGTTAAACCTACCAGAAGGACCTCGACGTGTAGCATGCGATAGGTCGTCGGGAGAAATCTGAGCTCCGCTGGTAAAATCACGTTACAGAAATTGTCCCGAGGCCAATCACCGAGCTCTCGTGTCCGAAACGTGCGTCACGGATTACTACCATTCGCGATCTTTCATCCGTTCGACAGTTCGCGACCGACTCCTGATCGCGTCCTCTTCTCCTTCGACGCGAGACGCTCGTAGTCCGTTGATTATTTTAAGGAGGATCGCGGGGGCGGTGCGAGCAAACGATAGTCTCGAAAGATGCTCGACGTTGATTTCGGTTCGCGTTAAATCGTTCGCGGTGAGAAATCTCCGGGTGCAAGGAACGCAACGAGAGCGCGCTTATTTCAACAATTATACGTGTCGTTCGCGTCGGGAGGGTCCGGGAGACGAATCTCGAGGCGAGCGCGAGCGCTGCAATTGACGCGAGTAATTATGAAACCCTCGAAATGCGCACCCGACCAAGTATCCACTTGGCGCGTCTAATTATGTAAATCGCGATCAAGTCGTAAATTAATTAGTCCCGCTGACTAATTGAAAGCACCCGGGCTGCTTGATCGATCGACCAGTCGACGAGCTCGCGGAGAGTTGCGAGCATTATAAATCGACCCGTCTTTTCGCTTCTGGCTGCCGCGGAATTAACTCGGCCTCGAGCTTCGTATTTGATACAAGTTCTGTCTCTCGACAGAGCGGACACTGGTTTCGAAGTAAAAGGACGAAATCTGGATTTGCGTTCATTTCCGTGGAATTAATTCTCGATTCGATCTCCGAGTGCTTCGAGTCGAATTTACAGAGCGGCTACGTATACGGGACACCGTCGATTTTTCGGGCGACCGCGTTCGCATAAATTTCGCTCGCGTTTCGATAACGTTACACCAATCGTTCCGTGGCGGTCGCAACTCACCGGCTGAAGGAGTCGTAATCTCGAGGCCCTCGGGAGCCAGAAGAATTATTTGACGGGCAAATAGCTGGGAGAAGACGCACGCGGTGCTTATATCATTTTTCGTGCGAGAGCACCGCGGAAAGATAGGAGCGCGATCGATCGGTAAGTATAGTAACGGGCCAAGCAACGGTCGCATTCAATCGATGGACGATTGAACGCAATTGTATGGGATGGGAGTGGCCCGGCCAGGCTCTTTTCGAACGGAAAAGGCGCATCCTGTGCGCCCTGTCAACTGACAGTTGACAATGTACCGGGTCCACGATCGGCTACGAGGACGCTCACCCGCACCCATGCATTTTTCGGCGATCGCGAGATCTTTGAACCGAAAAGATCACTCGAAAATACTTTGTTGCGTACCCAACTCCAATTTTGAGTATAGGTCGCAACGATGGATACTTGTTACGAATTGTTTAAACGAACGAGAACTAAAGATTTTGGGCGGCAACGGCGGTAGACATAGAATGACGACGCGATGGTATCTCGGGATAGTAAATTAGGATAGTCCTTCGTCTTTCTCGCGAGATGTCCAATTTGATTAGCTACCATTAACGAAACGCGCGTATCGGGAACGTCTCGGGATGCGACTATTCCGTTGGATGATGCGTACGCGCGTTCCACATGACGTGCGAACGGGGTCGCATCGGTTCAATTAGAAGCAACGCTAACAATAAGTACGAGATCCACCTACGAGGTAGCCTCGAGCATTCTTCCTGCACACCCTATTACAACTCCAGCCAAGCTCGTTAGAAGATCGTACGACGATACCACAAAAATTGATCGATCGAATAGGAACAGTGGAAGATATTCGAGGCTTTCGTGGCACGGTTGGTTCTTCGTGTATGGTACCAGTCTAATGCTAGCGAAACTTGGATCGATCGTGGAGGTAGATCGACGCCACAGGGTGCATTCGAACCAAGATAAGAAAGAGGGCCGAGCTCGAGGAAGAAGAAAACGAGAGTGACACGAGAAAACGAAAGGAATGGTTTCGTGGTGGACCTCACGGCCGTAAATGAGACACTTTGCCTCTGACATGATTGAGATGAATCGCTTCTCGATAACGCTGGCATGTCTCGATGCCTGGAGAGTTATTAGAAACATTTTGTTGGCACACGCTTCACGCTGGTAATCCCATTCGGATGGCTCCGCGGCCACAATACCGATACTAATGCTAACAAACGAAACCGGTAACCGAGAAGCAATCCAATCACGAACGATCATTCCATCCAGCAAGCGTTCCTTTGCGTACCCCTGCCTTCAAAGGCGACAGGGATGATATTTCGTTTCAACGACTATGACATTTGAAATTTGAATCTTTAAAAATCTCCCGAATCCCGCAAGCAAGGTTTAGAAAGGTCGCTTTGATCGCTCATATCAATGCTATACGTCTCCAATTACATTCTCGACGATAAATCGATAGAAATAATTCCTTCAAACGTTTTTATACGTATGTTTAAAGATTCCTCTAAAAACAATATTACGTATGCAGTGTATCCCACAGCATCGTTTAGTAGACACGGTCTACTAATAAAAAGAAAAGAAAAGAAAAGACGCAAACAGATTGCTATGGTCGAAATGAATTTATAAAAGATTGCATATACAAAGTTTCGCGCTAATGGACCCACGATTGGTATCGCCATCTAGCGGCTAGAGTTTCGAGAATTGCGTTCCAAGTTTGCAGGGAAATAGTTCCTACTTCTCCCGCTAGATGGCGAATAATCTACTACACCGGTAGCGCTCCATTGGTGGCAAAAGGTCCAAGTTTGTAGTGAAAATAGTTCCCACTGTTGTATTAAATACATATACAGGCTGTCCCAAAAATGTTGGAGTTCCTTGAAAGGGGTGGTTCGGGAGGTAATTTGAAACAACTTTTTCCTTTGCGAAAATGTCGGATGGTGCTTCGTTAAGGAAATATTAACAAAAAAACCCGACCAATCAGAGCGCGCGCATACCGTTGGAGCGACCGCGGTAGCGAAGGCTACGAGCTAGGCGGCCGCGCTCGTACGCGAACAAGTGACTCGACGTGCATCGAAGGACATTGGACGCGGCCGCTCAGCGCGTAGCCTTCGCTACCGCGACCGCTCCAACGGTATCCGCGCGCTCTGATTGGTCGGCTTTTTTTATTAATATCTACTTAACGAAGCTCCATCCGACATTCTTGCAAAGGAAAAAGTTGTTTCAAATCACCTCCCGAACCACCCCTTTCAAGGACCTCCAACATTTTTTGGACACCCTGTATATGTATATATATATATATGATTGGAAAACTATTCATAACAACGATAAATAGTGTTATAAAGTAAAGAATCGAATTAATTAAACATTTATTAACGATACAGAGTAATTTATTAAAAGACATTAGTAGCGCCATCTTACAAAAATAGTAGAAACTATTTTCATGACAAACTTGGGCGTTTTCCCATCGATGGCGCCACTGATCCTAAAGAAACGCGTCATCTAGCGGCAGATGGCGAAATGCCGATACCCGATGAAACGCAACGCAGGTATCTATAGCGTAAAATTATAGAGCACCACATGATTCACAAATGAATTTATTTTATTTGGATTTTGTGAGTTTATAACGTGCTAGTCCGCAATATATCATTCTTTGCGAACATAAGATTGCACGATTATTTATTTAAGAAACTACAGTGACACGATAAACATTTTTTATGCCGTAAAGTGTGTGTGTTTTAATTATGAGTTTTTGTATACATGATTCAGACGTAGCTCTGTGTAACAACGAGTATGTTATTATATACAATATTGATAATGACACGAAACACACGATTCGTTTGCCTGACTTGCAAACAAAAAGAAAGATCGATTCGCACAATAATGTAAATATCGAAACATTCCACGCGATAACGAATGTGTCATTTTCGAATGACGGAAAATATTTCTTCGTCTGTACGAACCGCAAGCAATTGTGTCTGTACGAAAGAAAAACTCGGAACCTTGTTTCGAATAGAACGCTTGCAAGAGCTGCTAGCAAAGTGCAATTTACTCGTAGTAATGATATAGTTGTCGCTGATAAAGCAGGAGATGCTTACTTGTTTTTTAGCAATAAATCTGACGATGAAGTTTTACTTTTGGGACACTTGTCGATGTTACTCGATGTATTAATTACAGAAGATGAAAAATATATTATTACTACTGACAGGGATGAAAAGATTAGAGTGTCGATGCTCCCAAATTCATATAATATTTTATCGTATTGCTTAGGCCATAAGAAATTTGTAACAAACATTTTGGAGCTACCCCATGATAAAACTGTTTTGGTATCTTGTGGAGGAGATGGTATTTTTGTACTATGGGATTATAAACTTGGAAAAGAATTATTGTCTGTTGACTTTACTAACAAAATATCTAAAAATGATATTGAAAAGTTTAACCAACAACTTCAAGATTATCATTTAGATGAATCTGTGGAAATTTTACCTGTGAAACATATGAGACTCTCTATGCTTGATAGTCTATCATCTTTAGTTGTAATGAGCTTTTATAATAATTCGGTATTATTGGTTTACATCATTAGTGGCAACAAAAAATCGAAATTTAAAGCAACGTATGTTCAATCTATAGTTATGGATAGAGAACCCTTGGAATGCTATCTCTACAAACAAAATTTATGGCTGTTAAATGAGTTGGGGTTTAAAGTGTACGAATTTAAACAGGGTAATTTTATACCTGGTCATGAAATTAATTGTAAACTGAATCAGTTAAATAGTCTTTGGGAAACATTGAGAAACGACTCGATCAAGCAGAATTTATTTCCAATTTTATATAAAAGAAAATATGACAATGTACAAGAATATTTAGAAAGAAAAAGGACACGTCTCGCAAACATCGCCGAATAATTTTTACTATTGAATAATCCATATTTGTTCCAATGAGACAACCAAATATAATTAAACAAATTGTATAAAAGTTCAAAAGTATTCGTATATTATCAAAAAAATTATTTGTTGTTTTGAAGCATATGTTTTCATTAAAAATACAAATATTATTACAATAAAGTAAATTTGTTTTATTAAACCACACATTGGTTAGCGAAGTAACTGATATTTAAAGTGAGTGTAGTCGATATATATCCATTAAACTGGTTTATAATCTAATTTAGATTCAAGTTTCTTATTATCCGAAACTTTTCTTACTGCTTTCATAAAATCTTCTTGCACTACATATTCTCGTTCTAATCTTATCGCAAATAGTCCCGCTTCGGTACAGACATTCCTCAAATCTGCGCCATTGAATCCATCGGAAAGCTTAACTACTGCTTCATAATCTAGAATAAACATAAAGTTATTAATATCCTATCTATGGAATAAGGAAAAATAAAAATCTAATATGACTCTACCGATTTCTCCGTGTTTGGATATGGGAAGAGCATGAATTGTTAAAATGTCTAAGCGTGCTTGTTCGTTAGGTAATGGAATCTCGATCTTTCTGTCTAATCTACCAGGCCGTAATAAAGCTGGATCCAAAGTGTCTGGTCTGTTTGTAGCCATTATCATTTTAACCTGACCCAAAGAATCGAAACCATCCATTTGGTTTAACAATTCCATTAAAGTTCTTTGAATCTCTCGATCAGCACTTGTACCTTCGGAAAATCTACGCCCACCTGTATAAAAAAAAAAGTAATTAAAAAAATGATACTTTAATTTTCGGTAAACTATCAACGTTCGTACCGATTGCATCGATTTCATCCATAAATATAATGCAAGGTTGATGATCTCGTGCATAATTAAACATTTCTCTGATCAATCGCGCTGATTCACCAATATATTTATCAACAATAGCACTTGATACAACTTTTAAAAAATTTGCATCCAACTGGCTAGCAACTGCTCTGGCCAATAATGTTTTTCCAGTTCCTGGAGGGCCATATAAGAGACATCCTTTTGGAGGTGTTATACCCACTCTCTGAAATAGTTCAGGGTTATACAGTGGTAGTTCTATAATTTCTCTCAGTTCACGTATTTGTTCGCTTAGGCCACCAATCGCAGAATACGGAACAACGCCAGGATCTTCGTGCGACATGTTGTACACCAGAGGATCAACCTATAAATGATTCATAAGCAATTAAGATTTATTTGGATTAGAAATTAACATAACAATAGGTTGGATTTTACCTCACGAGGTAAATAGCGCATTATAGTAAGAGTAGTCATATCAAGTGCTACTCTTGTAGCAGATTTTAATTTGTTTTTATCAAGTTGTCGCCGACAACCGACAACATAACGTGGACCGTTTGTTGCTTTTACAATAACTGTGGGTATAAAATTATACGTATAAATATTTCTTTATATGTAAATATATAGTTGTAAATCATGCACTTACACTTTTCCTCTGTGAGTTGTTTCAATACTTCTCCAACAATCTAACATACAAATGTTTTGCATTATTTTAGTATAGAAATGATTAAACATAAATAATTTTATTTACCTGTCCAACGCTTTGTAAAGCTCTCAGATCATTTTCAGATTTATCATATTGCTTTGTTAAATCTTTGAGGTGTTCTCTCACTGAAAACATGAAAAATGTATTCTAATACAATGTAGCTTTGAGGTTAAATGTTTGGACTCGCTTATGAAAGTACAACGAATTCAATAAATACATAATAATAACTGTGTCTTACTTTCTTTCAAACGTGATTCTACTTCTTTATGCTCAAGAAGTTTTTTTCGATAATCTTGAAGGGCGTTTTCCTTGACAGGGCTCATGGTATTCGCCATTTTTACTAATTTTGCTGTCTAACTGTCTTCGATAATATTTTTGTAGACGACCATAGACGACAAACGCGTACATACACATGCCGCTATAGTTCCCTTATTTGATCGATCGGCATGTATGTCATCTCTACAAAATGGTTAACAATAATTGCGTTTATTTATTGCAGTATTTAAAATGTAAGCATTTAATCTTATTTTCTTCTCAATGAAATTCTCATGAAATTATTCATCTTAGTTTGCCTTTATGTTTCATGCTGTTACTATACTATCTAACAATACTATAGTCAGTGACTGCTAGCTTTTGATTAATATACTCAAAGCTGCTAGCCAATGCAGTCACAGGTCATAAAACATGAATATACCATGATGTGTAATAAACCAGGTAGCCACAGGTATCCGAGTTATGTTTATTCCCGAACGAAGGTTATGTTATTAACAATGTTTTGTACTTCCATGAGTTAAAGTCGTCGTTAAATGTTAATGTACGTAAAATGAAGTATGGATTAAAAACTGCCAAGTAATTATACTGACAAAGTTCTACTCGATAAAGAAATATGAAGTTAGTGAAGCCAAATTGGGTTACACACGATGGTTTGTGTCAAATCTTTTATTTTAAAGCATATTTCCTCGATTTTTATAACTAAAATACTTATACTTGAATTATTTTCTTTAGGTTACCCAATATTTTCCGTGGATATACATCCAGATGGAAAGAGATTTGCGACCGGTGGTCAAGGTATTGGTTTTTCATTTATATTTAATACTTTCTATAAACATAGCATTTTGTTTATTTTTCTTGTTGCTTTACATGTAAATTTTGCTCTTCTTATCGTAGGCGGAGATTCTGGCAGAGTTGTTATATGGAATATGGAACCAGTAATTAATGAAATTGCAGAACTAGATGAAAATATTCCAAAAATGTTGTGCCAATTAGATAATCATCTTGGTACGACGATACAATACATTGGATGTATTTAAATGAAGCGTGTAATACATATTACCAATATCATCATTATTTTTGTAGCTTGTGTCAATTGTGTCAGATGGAGTAATAACGGGTTATTAGCATCTGGTGGTGTAGATAAACTAATTATGATTTGGAGATTGTCTGGTGGATCAGGCGGTAGCTCCGTATTTGGTGGAAAATCTAGTGTTGAGACATGGCGCTGTATAGCTACGTTACGTTCACATGAGGCTGATGTACTTGATCTTGCATGGGCACCGCATAGCCCATGGTTAGCTTCTGCATCAGTAGACAATAGCGTGATTGTATGGGATGCTTCAAAATTTCCAGCTATTGTAGCTGTATTAAAGGGGCATACAGGATTTGTAAAAGGAATTACATGGGACCCGGTAGGAAAATATCTAGCTTCTCAATCTGATGATAAAACGCTACGTGTATGGCGCACTACAGATTGGACAGAAGCAGCATTAATATCAGAACCATTTGACGAATGTGGAGGAACCACTCATGTTTTAAGATTATCTTGGAGCCCGGATGGTCAATATTTAGTGTCGGCTCATGCAATGAACGGCGGAGGTCCAACCGCGCAAATAATCGAGAGAGATGGATGGACCCAAGACAAAGATTTTGTTGGACATCGAAAAGCAGTTACATGCGTGGTGTGTATAAAGTATAAATATTATCATTTATGCATTTAAAGTTGAAGTATTTGTTTATCGAGAAGCAAATTTATTGAATACTTTTTCATTATTTATTGCAGAGATTTAATGGGAATATTTTACAAAAAAAGCAACCAGGTTCCTCAAAGCAATATTGCTGTGTTGCTATAGGCTCTCGCGATCGTTCACTCTCTGTATGGTTAACATCGTTAAAAAGGCCTCTGGTAGTAATACACGAATTATTTACACATTCTGTCTTAGATGCTAGTTGGTCTCCGTGTGGTCTGCGATTGGCAGCTTGTTCTTGGGATGGATCTGTTGTAATTATTGAATTTACACAACAAGAATTGGGTCAACCGCTGGACCCCGCTGAACAAGTAAGTAGTATTACAGTAAATACAAAAGCTTAAGTTAGGGCATAATATCGTGTATGATTTATTAAAAATGTACAGCGGCTAGAGCTTAATTAAGTAGTTACACGTAGTGAGAGTTAGATGTTTGTTGATGTTAGATGCTCTTTTTTTTATTGTAGAGTAGTCTTCATGAACGTTTGTATGGTAAACCTCTAGTTCAAGGTGGTTGTAATGTAATGGAAGCACCTGAACTTCTTAATTTAAAATCGTCAACACCTTCGACTCAAACAACTCAAACGCCAAATATAAATTCAGTATATCCACCTACTTCAACTACTCCCGCTAAAGGTCCTATTAATAAACAAATTGAAACGAGGACATCGGATGGCAAAAGGCGGATAACACCAATGTTTATTCCACCTCCGACGGACGCAATGTAAGCCGAACTAAGTTCTTTATTATTATTTAAAAAAAGAGCAATCTTTTCCTTAAATGTCCTATCCTTGATTGTTTTCATTTATTCTTAGGGATTCGCCGAGTGGTAGATTAGGAACGCCAACATTTACAAGTCAAGTTAAAAGTTCAATTGTTATAGAAAAACGAAATGATGTTGTAGCGCCTAACGTTACCACCTCTGTAAATTTAACTAATATGAATATATCACCATCCACACTTACTCTGAAGCGTCGTGAACAAGCTACACCAAAACCACATCACAGTTCGCTTAATAAGAAACCGAAAATTACATCCGAAAGGAATACTAATCAAATATTACTTCCCCCGTTAAAACCGTCCAGTTCATTGTCTCAACAGGC
Source organism: Hylaeus volcanicus (assembly GCF_026283585.1). NCBI lineage: Eukaryota > Metazoa > Arthropoda > Insecta > Hymenoptera > Colletidae > Hylaeus > Hylaeus volcanicus. The sequence goes on along the minus strand of NC_071976.1, from coordinate 34,712,282 downwards.
TGGTCACTATGCGGTAACCGTGACCAACAGCCAAGGTTTAGCTCATTTACAAGTATTTAAGGGTACCGATTCGGAACCAACTTGGGATCTGTATTTGGGATACAGCGCGGTAGCTTTAGCAGCATCACCAGCAGTTATAGCAGTTGGTTTGGAAGATGGAAGCCTTCATACGTTTCATCCTGCGAAAGGATGTCGTCCAGCGCCTCCTTTAGCACCACCTGCACCACTTGCAAAAGTTCATGCAGTTGGAAATGCAGTACTATGACTTCTTTAATTAAAATATAAATCATAGGAACCATAATAAACTATTGTGATTTAAGCGTGATCATTGTTTACAACGTATCAATGTTTTAGGTAATGGTTATTTCAAGTTGTGGGGCTGTACGTGTTTGGGAAATAGGATATTCTTGTAGAATGATAGTTTCCACTTCCGCTGCGCATTTAGCAGTACCGGGCATCTCTTTGTTGTCTTGCACTTTATACAATGGAATGCCACACTTGGCTTTTACTAATGCCAGAGCATACGTATACCATAAAGAAATGGGTATGGAAATTATAGTTAATTATAATTCCAATGAATTTTGGGAAACATACAAAATTATAATAACACATTTAGGTACATGGCTATTAATTGGTGATAGTCAAGATCCCGTATGGCGATGGGCGTCATTCAACGCAGCAAGTACATCTGGAAGTAGAGTTCCTAGAGGTCCACTCTCTTCTTTACAAGAGGGATTACTCAGAACAGCTGGAAATACTTTACCGAATCCGAGATTACCACACAGCGCTCCAAGTGTAGTATCTTACTTGGAACAACAATTACTCGCTTCTAAAGCGCTTGGAAGTTCTCAAGAATATATACATTGGCTCATAGCCTTGGTATCATTCCTATTAACTCAAGGTATGCATGTATTTTTATCTCTTGAATATTTATTTATTTATTTTATAAATTATCATATTTTTAGATGGATTAGAGAAACGTTTGAGGTTAATCTTAGACGAGCTTTTGGGACCAAGTCACACATCAGCTTCTAAAAGTATATGGGATCCTTTAATACTGGTATTGTTTTTCATACTTTCTCTTTTATATATTTCTTATGATAAATACATTATTTCAACATATAAATATAAACATATATATGCATACATCTACCAATATGATTATTTTATTTCCATAGGGGATTAAAAAGCATAAACTTTTAGAAGATGTTTTGTCCATTGTCGGTGGACACCTTCGTTGGCAAAGATTGTACCTTGAGTATGCAGAACAATTAACAACATTGAAGAATCAAACTATTTAAAAGAGAACGATCAAAATATAGATCTATAATATATATATTTATATATAAATATATATAAATATATATATATAGATCTAATTATATATTAGCATTGTAATTATATATTATAATTCTAAAATAATGTCGATAAATTTTATACCACAACTAACAAAATAATTTTTTGAATTTTTCACATCCATAAAACTTTTTTTTTTTTTTTTACGTAATCTTAATCTAATAAAAAGCTTGTACAGTTCTTTTTATATTAAAATATTATTTAAAAATTGTAGTATTTGTCCTTACAGTTAAGTTTGTTGCAAGATTTAAGACAATAACGAGTGAAAAGACTGTTTTCTAAATAAAATAAAATATAGAGAAAGGGAAATATAAAACAAATTGATCGATTAAAAATTTTAACAATTTTATGTCACCTTTATATACAGTACTTTATGAACAAAATGAATTCAGAGTATCTGCAATGCAACAGTACCAGACATGGCATTATCACAAACATTGACAAGATATGAAACAGGTGTCAACATATGATACGTGTAACTTTGATATTAACATTCAAATATTTCCAAAACTTGTATTACAATTATGTTCACCAATACTAATAAAAGGTGCATATTAATACAATACATAGTTTTAAAAAATACAGTACGATAGTAAAATACTTGCGCTCATAATTAGAACATTACAGTTAAGAAAACATGTTCTTCAATGTTAATTAATATAATGCAATATTAATTTGACGTATTTCATTAAATGCACTTTGTAATGGAAGCATGAAACCCGAAATGGATATATTTTATTTGTTACTCGATTTAACCATAACATTAAAATAAAAGATAAATTTGTAATCTTCTATATATTATAAATATTGTTTCTATTACAAAGCTGACAAATAAAATCTATAAAATACTTCAAGTGAAACAGCTATTATTAAAGAGTGGTTTTTATATAAGTTGTGAAAATTGTAATAAAAAAATGTATAAATTTGACACATAAATTTATGTATATTTACTAAAATTATATCCGTGAAAACTTAAAATATATATAAATCATTCTTGAAACTCTTAGAACTATGTGAAATTTAATTGATTATATGTAAGAATATGTATGCCTCAAAAAAGTAGATATTTAAACAATGATTTAATACGGTAACATTAGCGAGGGAACGATGCACAATATAAAAAAGTAAATTTATAACTTGTAAGAGTATAAATCATTATAGAATACAATAAATGTATATGATAAAAATCAGAATATTATAAAAAAATTTATACAAATATAATAATAAATTCGTAACAATTTTACAAAACGTTGCATTAATTTAAAAATTAAATATAATGTTAGCGGTAACATTTTGAATTCAAAACTGGATTCTATTGTGCGATAATATGCATATAAATAGATATAGATGCACAAATATACAGCAAAATTTGTACCTATTTATTTGTCTTTTAATTGACACTGTAATTAAGGAAGTAAAAACTTATTTCTATGAGTTGTACTACAAAAATACTGAATTCATAAAAAGAATTTGCACTCATACTCATATGAAGATGGTTTCATTATAATTCGATCGCTAACCTACCTGATTAAATATTATAACAAATGAAGTGTTAAGAGGAATGCACAGAATCATTTTTAATTAAGTACGAATAAATATCAGTTAAAAACATTATGTACTCATTGCTATATAAAAAAAAATGCAAGAATTTAAAAATTATCATAATATTACGTCATTTTGATTATACTTTCTTTAAGTATTAGTTGAACATTTCACAATAATTATACAAATTTGATAATTCACATGTATTTAACGAGACTGCGTAAAATACAGAAAAATTATAAATCTGTATTCTGTAATAAGTATTAGATGCATCAGTCGAACTTTTGTAAATAGGATATATAAATGCGTTAATCTAGGCAAAATACTTGATACATGTTATATACCTTCATTTCTTCTAAAAAATGTAAAAAATTCTAAAGACAGGAACTACTGCTGCAAAAACTAATACAGTTTATCTCAATTGACGAATCAGTTTACATACTTTATCTGTAACTATTGTCTCGACAAACTAGTTAATACATTGCAATCAGTAGATAACATTTTAAATATTTTATAAAAAAAAGAAGTTATTGTTTTTAATATGAGAAACCTAGATAATATTTATTTAAATAAAAATAGACTATTAATTGTAAGTTAGAAATTTTGATCTTTTCAAGTCTAACTAATAGCATCATCGAGAATTACTATGTTTTTTTAGAAATTGTCACAAAAATCTATCCGCGACTACTGTTTTCCTATTTATCTGAAATTTCCCTGACATTACCAAAATCACATTTTTAACACCACAACGTTATAATTAGTGTCTATGCACCAAGGTATAATGTAATAGCTTCAACAAATGCTCAGTATAGATAACATGTAAATTTTGTACCTTTAGTGATAATTATCATCTCATCAAAATTGTAGTATTTGTATAATGCTTATACCCTCGCATAAATAAATGCACATAAACGCAAATTTGAAATTACAACTTACGTATTGTGCGTTATATGTTGGAGGTTGTAGCATATATAATAAGTTACGATTTCAACAATACATACAACTTCAAATCGATAACAAGCCATGACTAGTAATATTTAACGCGATGCAGGCCGCAATATATTCTGTTATTCGCACTGCCACTTATTGCAGTAAGCATCATTATAGCAATAAACTTATTAATATCTACCATTATTAATAATATAAATGACATGTTGAATGCCATGGAGATCACCAGCACTAGACTTTCTATTAAGACTGTGCTAACCATCTATGACTGACTCTTCGAACATAAGTTTCTTTAAAACACTTACCATAAATAGACCGTAATATTTATACAGTTTTGAACAGCATTAATTTCATTAGACATACCGTAGAATAATTGGTTCACTATTAAAGAATCGAATGTTCCTAATTTTTACTCAATAATTTGAACCAACGTTGAAAATAACCTTAAACGCCTATGCAATATTAGGCGTAAGTGAAACTTATGAGTGAGATTGACACTCAACGTTTTAATGATGTTAAATTAGATACCTGTATATACGCACGCACGCACGTATGACACAACAATTAAGATTTTCAGAGACTCTGCAGTATTATAATACTGCATTTAATAGCTGGAACTATTCCTAGCAACTTCTCTAATCCTAGCAACGTAAAAGTGTACTTTCTTATTGGAGAAAAACTAATCGCTGTCCATTATACCAGACTCTTTTAATTCTGATTCGTCAACATAATGATTTTTTGAATTCCTTTCTTCGACAGACTTTATACACTATAAAAATGTATTAATTCATTATCTCGTAAAATTGTAAATTCACATGCATATGCTTACATCTTCTATCCGTATTCGAGGTGCAGCGATTTGTTCAGGAAAATGCCATGGTTTGTAATTTGGATTATTTAGTAATTTCCAGTTAGGATAAGCTACCGAAGCTTTATGTAATTTTTTAACCATCTAAAAAAGAAATAAATATCGATGAAATTGCAATCCAAACTAAATACTAGTTTGTAATCGATATAGAAAAACGTACTCTTGGAGCAAATATTTGCGTAACTTTATTTACTAGCCAAACTGGTAGCTTTCCATGCGGATCGGTATGAGATACATAACCCAGTTCTGAACCATCGCCATTTCGCGATGGTCTTACAATATATCCTTAAATTAAGAACTTTAACGATAAAATAGTGAATCATACCTGGATGGTTAGTAGGTTTTATTTTGATTTTTGAATTTTACCTGTGAGATAAGATGTTGCCCGCACAAATTGTTTTCTTGGTGGATAATCTTTGTGAAAAACAGAATGATTTAGAATCAACTGCTCAATACCGGTATCAAGCCACGATCGTTGCAGAACAAAATCTCTATTTTTCAATGGAGATGGGCAGGCCACTAGTTGATACATATTGATTATTTATTTAAATAATTTCCATTTGTACGTACATTCGAATAACAGAACAGCCAATAGTTACTAGATACTTACTAGAATAATAACCAATATCATTGTTTGGATTAAAAAAGCCTATATCTTTTGATTCGATCATATGCGTATCCCAAACTTTTCTATATTCCGGATCGTGTAATACATCATATAAAGTTTCTGGCAGAACATCGGGAAATCGAGTTCTAATCTAATAAAATGAACGAAAGTAAAACAATTTGAATAGTATTATCTATTTATAGGAAACAAAGGGATAAAATTTAATTGTGACCAAAAAAATACATACCTTTACCATTCTAAAACTAATTCCTGGTACAGACTTTGTCCAAACAGACAAATCAGGTTTATTGTAATCTAATTTCCAGTCGTTATTATTATCATACAAATGCTTCAACTTCTCAAAATCCTTATCCTCAGCAATTTTAACAATTCCAATATCCATTTTATAAGAATATTGTCTATGAAACGAATAAAATTAATTAATAAAGCTGCTAACATGAAAAATAAATTTATTAATAATTTATAAATAAATAATTACATTACCTTGTATTCACAGAGTTCATAGCACTTTCATAAAAAATCTGAACATATTTAGTTCTACCATACAATAGGCCTTATACTTATGCCAAAGTAATCTTTGAATATTCTTAAGCATTGTTCTACTTTTTAAGAAATAATTAACTATATAGTTCACGATTCATACTGAAAAAGCAATAATGTTAACATCAACTTTGACGGAAAGGACCGACCACAACACCGCGACCTGCCGCGACCAACAGCGACTGACCTACACGATCAGCGATGCCGATTGCCGATGCGTCGTATATCATACGTCACCTTACCGGTACGATGTAAAGTCCAAGTGCAAGTTACAAGTAAGCAAGTGCAACAGTTATAGGTTAACGAGCATCTATAGAGTTAGAGTATATCTTTTCTAACCTAACCATAGTCAAGATTACCTATGCGTAACCGTCATTCCACAAGTGTTCTTCTTTTCATTTAAACTTTCAATATTTATCAGTTGACATTTTTTCTATGACTATTATTTATTCCATTTGCGACTGTTACTGACAGTCACTTCGCTGTGATGTCACTGACCAACTGTCAAGTGCCTACTGACAGCTACCCATATTACATTATATGCAGCTACCACTACCATCAACAACCTGGCCTTATCTAATATCTATCATGTATGTATAGTATAAGCAAAAGTATATATATAAGGACTGTGTTTGGCATGCCGTCACATGCTGTCACCATTCACATAATTGCAGATAACCACATGCCGTATCACGTATCAGCTGCAGTTGTATTCGGCTAATCGGGATTGTTCGGCTTCGGCATTCCTCTCTGCCACATCTCTGCCACTGCTCTGATCTCTGATAAACTCTGATACAGATAGCAGAACGTTTGATATTGTCGCCCATTTAAATGCTTATCTTTAACCTTTTCATATATAATGTGATATCGATGACATATTGCTATTAAATAATTAACAATTATTAATATATTTAACGAAACAATTAGTTCATTGTTTCATATAGAAGAACGTTTTCAGTATGGCTACAAAAATTTCAATTAATACTGGAAATATTGACCTGGATAATAAAATCAATGAATGGTTAACGTGGAACAAGGTTCTGATATTAGCAATATTTTAAATACATCTAATTATCATTTTATTTATTCAAATTCATCTTCTATTTTTAGGATCCAAATGCAGAACACCAAGTTGAAAAACTTGTTCGTGACAATAACACTAAAGTTCTGTTTAATTTATTTATGAAAAGACTTGAATTTGGTACAGCTGGCCTAAGAGGTTGCATGGGTCCAGGATACAGTCAGATGAATGATTTAGTTATAGTTCAAACTGGTCAAGGTTTATCAAATTACTTAATTGACGTTGTGCTGAATGTTACTGTAAAAGGTGTAATAATAGGATACGATGGACGTCATTGTAGTAAAAGGTTAATAATAATAATAATATACAATATTTATTTTATATTAATATGCAGTTATGTTGTTATCATAGTCAAATAGTCGTATAGTTTTCTTGATATTATTTTAGGTTTGCAGAATTGACAGCCACAATTTTTGCAGAAAAATATATAAAAGTTTACCTTTTTTCAAAGGTGGTTCCAACTCCTTTTATACCTTACGGTGTATTAAAATATAAATGCGCAGCTGGAATAATGATTACAGCTTCTCATAATCCTAAAAATGATAACGGCTATAAAGTTTATTGGGAAAATGGTACACAAATAATTTCACCCCACGATAAGAAAATTCAAAAGTATATACTCGAAAATCTTAAACCAAATGAGTTTTCATGGGATGTGACAAAAGTCTACGAGAGTCCTTTATATAAAGATCCGTGGAACGATATTATGGAATCATATTTTCACGATCTCAGACAAAAAGTTCTATATCCAGAAGTAAATAGAAATACGATATTAAAATTCACTTACACTCCTATGCATGGTGTTGGATATGCATATATGAGTGCAGCTTTCATTGCTGCAAATTTAAAGGTATCATTAATTAAGCTTTACAAATAAGTAAAATAAATTTGTTCCATGTAGTATCATAGGAAGAGTTTTTAATACGGAACAGATAATCAAAAAAATAAATTTTATTTTAATTTCGAGCAGCCATTTATAGTAGTCGAGGAACAAAAATTACCTGATCCAGAATTTCCAACTGTTAAATTTCCAAACCCTGAAGAAGGAAAAAGTGCTCTAGATCTCAGTATAAAAGTAGCAAATGAAAATTCTTCTTCCATTATTATCGCTAATGATCCCGATGCGGACAGATTAGCTTGCGGTATAAAAATGAAAAAGTATGTAATCATTAATCATTTTTTTAATAAATATAATATCAAGCATAATGTGCCCGACTGCCCGTTTTTATTACAGCGAAGAATGGTACATCTTCTCCGGCAATGAATTAGGAGCACTATTAGGTTGGTGGATGATGCATACACATCAAGTGCAACATCCAGATACAGATTTTTCAAATGTATATATGTTGGCATCAACGGTATCAAGTAAAATTCTGGCATCAATGGCTAAACAAGAAGGATTTAATTTTGAGGTGTTTACAATTAAAATAATATGTATTTCTGGTCCTCTTACTAGTGTTACGATAATTGTCTTTTGTATTTCAACAGGAAACTTTAACGGGTTTTAAGTGGATGGGTAATAGAACCGTAGAATTGAAGAAAGCAGGTAAAGAAGTTATTTTTGCGTACGAAGAAGCCATTGGCTTCATGTGTGGCTCCAATGTTCTTGATAAAGATGGTATAAGCGCAGGCATGCACATAGCAGAATTATCAGCTTACCTTGAAACTATGGGCTTTACTCTTTACGATAAACTGAATGAAATATATACCCAGTACGTTGTACTATTTAGATTAAAACTTGTAGAATTTTATATATATTTAAAGAAATATATGTATTTAATTTAGATATGGATATCATATTTCTAAAAATTCATATTGGATATGTCACGAAGCAGATATAATTAAGAGAATATTTGAAAGATTAAGAAATTATAACGGCGAACCAAATACGGTAAGAAGTGCGTGTATAACATTATTTTGAAATTTGTTCCAGCAGAGTAATGCAGCTTTTAAAATTAAGTACATTATAAGAGCGCTTGTAATTTAAATAACTTATTCCTAATTTGCTATTTGTTTTAAATTAAAATATTTTCCAGTACCCAGCAAACATCCTAGATGGAAAATATCCTATAATAGGTGTTCGTGATCTAACAACTGGCTATGATAATACAAAACCAGAAAATAAGGCTGTTCTACCTGTTTCAAAATCCAATCAAATGATAACATTTACATTCAAGAATGGGTTAGTTATAACATTGAGAACTAGTGGTACCGAACCTAAAATTAAATATTACACAGAACTGTGTGCATCTCCCGGGGAACAGTAAGTTATTTGTAATGTTCGAAGCAATAAAAAAAACGTAATTTATGAAAATTAATACAGATAATTTAAAAAGTGTTAATACTGTTTCTAGAAATATTACAATACTAAAAAACATACTGGATGAAATGGTATCAGCTATCGTAACGGAATTTCTTCAACCCGAAGTAAATGGACTTATATCTCGTACTAGTTAAATAATATTACAAGCCTTAAATATGAATTATTAACTATTTAAAATGTGAATTTACAGCAGAAACATGTTAATAACAATCATATAAGAATACATTTTTCTCAGCGAAACATACTAGAATATACATTTAAAGATTAACTTGCATTTTATTACATAAAATATTTAAACATCATACTTTCTGATTTGTTTCCATTACATTTTTCATTACTTTGAAAATAATTACAGGACGCAAAGTATTAATGTAGCGAAGTATATAAATTAACTAAGCTAGAAAATTTAATTAAACAAATACTATCATTTCATATGTTATTTAAATGTACAAAAATATACAACATACATCCGTAACGATTGTAGTTTACCAATATAAATGATCTTTTAATAATTATTATAGTCATCATCTCCACTGAAAATGTTAATGAACATGCATGCGAACTTGCGTTACTCTTCCGATATTTGTATATTTTATATATTTTTCTTTTTATGTAAATTCTGTTTATTTTTATTTTTATTTAATCTTGTTTCTCTTAAATAAAATGTAATACACTGAAAAAATATTTTGGTTATATGATATATTTTATTTAAAAATAAAAATATTACCTGCTCATCTAAAAAGTTCACGAGAGTATTTATGTTGCAATTGAAGCCTTCTTCCTTTAATATAGAGTATAAGGCTTCGATACATAACGGTTCGTAAGTTAAGATATTGTTGTGTAGTTCTCTTTTAACTTTAATTAATGCAGAGAACACATCTTTAATGTTTTGTGTATTATCAGTTGTGATCGTGGGTTCAAGATTTTCGAATTGTAATTGTGTAGATACGATGCTACAGAATTGTGAAATTTATGTATTAATACAGTCAAGATCTACAATTTTAATCAATTATTAAGAAATCAAATACAATAATTAAATAGTAATAATTATATATAAATATTATATATTGATGTACCTCTCTTGAGAATGTTGTAATTCATATTTATAGTCATCCATATAATTGTCATTAGTTTTATTATAATTCGTTTTTTTTTTTGGTGGTTCCTCGTCATCGCTACTTATTATTGCAAATTCAGTTTCAATTTCTGTTGGTATCGTACAAATTATAGGATGTAATTCATTGTAAATGTGTGTCAATAATTTTATAGCTCTATCCCGCTTTTGTATTTTCAATCCATATTTACACAATTCTGCCTAGAATCAAATTAATGAATTATAAACTGAACTTTCTTGTTTATTCATTGTTTATCAGGTATAATTTATTAACTTACATGAAGTTCGGGTGTCTTCATATCATTATAATTAGGAAGAGGAGTTACATTGTCTCCGATAATTGTAGGTGACATAACTGTTCTCAACATTCTTTTACGACCACATTTGCATTGCGACCGATTTCGTTTACTGCAAGGATTATTCTTAATATCTTTTACATTAATATTCAAATTGCTCTCTGACATAGATTTTTTTTTGAATTTTCTATTGCCATTTTCTGTTGTATCAATTGTAGACAATTTATTATTTATTATGCTACATCTTAACTCACTTGAATTATTAGTTCGAACATTCGAAATACTTTCCCGACTTGTCGGAGATGTAACGCAAACAGGAAAGTATTTCTTATCGCTATCGTTCTGTACATTCTTTTCAGGTATTTGCGTAGACTTCTCGATATTAAAAACTAATTGTTCCTCTTCTGTTTGATTAATACATTCTATTTCTGGAGTTGTTGAAAAATTAGTGTCTACATCTATATCTGACAGCACAGTAATGTCATTACTATCCGTATTACTTTTTCTTGTATATTCGCATTCCTCTAAACTATTTTTTACAGAATTGTTTAGTATATACTTTGTTACAAAATCCCGATAGTTTACTATGCTATTATTCTGATGTTTTTTTTTATAACTCGAATACATAGATATTTCACCTTCCTCTGGATATAGGTCAGAAGGAATACTATCCTGACTTTCGCTAGATTCCGATGGAGAGCATGCCTCTGCGGTTATAATGCTGTTCACATTTTCAACATTCGCATTTCGTATTAGTAAATTTTCAGATGTAGTAAATGTTACTTTATTTTGAATTTCGTTTTCTGTATTGTCTATACATTTTTCTCTATACATTTTTGTAGAGTTTCCTATATTATATTCCAATGATCGCGTTAAATTGTTTATCGACTCAAAACTCAAGTGCATATTGGTATCGCTTTCTTCAAATGTATCCTCTGTATTCAATGTAGAACTTGTATTAGTAATAGAATCAAACTTGCTTAAGACGTCTTGTTTTTCTTTGAATATTTCTGTTACAACAGCATTCCTATTTAATGAAGAATTTCGACTAGAATCATCATATTGTTTCATATTAAATGGATTTCTATTTAGTTTAGGAGAAACTGATATCAATGTAATTTCAGAATCTGTATCAAAGTCTGATTTTGCATTCTCTTTTTGAAATTGTTCAATAAATAAGCTCAAATTACTTTTTGGTTTCATTGTATTGAAATTCTTTATATTTCTTTGTTCCGATCTATTACAATGCGGCGTGTCTGACAATGAATGTATACATTCTTCAACATTTTTGTATGTAATAGATTTCGTAATCTTAGAATCATCGATAGAGTTAAGAATGCTAAGATTGTTATCATTTTTTGTTTCTTCAAAACCTGAAGTTCGACGAGTACATCTCTCTTTGTAATTCAGTATTGTATCATTCGTATCGTCAAACATATCTGGAGATGCATTACAAAGCGGGATAATATTTATCTTACTTTGACAGTCAACTTCTCTTTCAGATGATCGATCTATATATGCATTTATTTCTATTTCTTGCGAATGAAGATTTTTTGCTATTGATGTTAGTATATTTGAATCAGGTGATGATTTTTCATCTATTTTTCCACATTCAATATCTTTTGTATCATGTATTTGAATCTCTGGTTCTTCAATTTCAGTTTCCTTCATTTGTAAATAAGCAAACAATTCTTCCACTTTGTATTTTCTTGCCAAATTTCTTAAAGAAGAGAAGCTTGTCGAATCTTCAAAAATACTCAAATACTTCTTAATTATTCCACAATAAATAAATTCCAAAAACGCTAAAGCAATATTGTAAGAAACATCAAGCCAACAAATTCTTTCCTTGATCCCAATAAATTGTGAAATATCATTGGGTATAACATCGATTAATATATTCGAACAACGCACATAAAAGACTAATTTATGTGCCCAAATATATTTGTCATTATTAACAAATATTATTATATCACTTGCAGAGCTATCGTTTAGTGCATCTCCCCAGTTTATTACTAAAGTATCAATATACTGTTTATCCTTACAGTTTTTATGTTTTTTACTTGTAAGACATAAATCTGTTTGCGATATTCCAAACAATTTGTTCTCCTCTTTGTTCTTTTCTATTTTATTCTGATTCAATTCTACATCGTCTACTTTACATACATTTGTAAATTTTATGGCATTCTCTTCCTCTACTTCTATTAGTTTTTCTTGTGGAAATATATATTCAGAGAGATTTGTCACATAAAAACATTTCCGACTCTGTGTTAATCTTGCTTTGTCCCATATTTTGTCCTCCTTACAATAAAGTTCTTGAAGTAAACGACTCTTTAGAATAGTTTTCATTTTAATTTCTTGACTGTAATCATTTTTTTCTCTTTGTATTTGAGTAACCGGCTCATCTCCCATAAGAATTTCTGCAATTCTTTCTGTTAAGATTCGATTTCTTTCTTCTTGAGAACGTGTTTGAAGAATAGTTACTTCATTGTATTTTTTTCTTTTACTTTTTATAAGCGATATAGGTTTGCTGTTTGCAAATCCAAACTTTTCCAATGATCTTTTTGATTCTAATGCTTCTAATACAGATTGATTTGGTATTTCAGATAATCTTTCGATTTCACTAATTTCATCTAATTCTTCGGCATCGTAAAGAGATTTTGATAATGCTAAAGCAAGTTCAAGGTCAGAGTCTTTATTCAAATTTATTCTAGATGGTACAGGTTTCTTCTTGTCTGGTATTATAGGTGCAGCGAGTAAACCTAAGGATTTCCTTTCGTCTTCTTGACGCTTCTGAAGTTCTATAGCATCTAACAACTTTTTTGTAGAAATGTTATTTTTACTGGCACAAAATTTCATGTGCAATATTCGAGAGTCTAAATCTTTAAATATTTTAAAACATAAGGGACAGACGAGAGCCACTTTTGTATCGGTAGTCATATCGTTACTATCGCAATTATCTTTAGATTTAAAAAAAGAGGATTCTATAGAAAGTTGAGAATCCCGCGAGTGTTTTCTTTTCTCTGAATCTTGTTTGTACTTCATATCTTTATGATTCTTGATACAGTTCTTAAATTTTGTAGCTGTTTTACTTTTATGTTTCAAGATATTGGATGTAGTACAATCGCTAAACGTTGGTTTAATAATTTTCGCATCCGGACTTTTAAATTCTAGTATACTGTTATCTTCGGTTACTAACAATGTATTGGAAGAAATTTTATTAGTTTGTAATTCTTCGTCCATTTTAACTTTATCCAAAGCATGCTTTATATTACATTTTGATAATTCTTTAGGTATGCTGTAACAAATATTTATGTACTTGTACTACATTTCGTCAGACTAGACACAAATACATTCTCCATTGTTATAACAGGGTTATATATTTGTTATCAAAATAAATTTTAATAAATTAGGAAGCAACCAATATTGTAACAAAAATATCATTGATTAAATATATATTTTCCATATTTGAACAATTTATTTCATTTAATAATACAGTATTCTAAAGTAAATATTATATAAACATAAAAGTTTTATTATCTACCTTTCAGAACCATCCTTTTCATCTGTCCTCTTTAAACATAATCTATTTTCCATCCTATATACTTTGAATGCAAACTATCATGCGACCTTGATAAATTTTTAAACCCAACATGAGTATATATGCAAATTGAATAGTTCTCTTATACTTGCTACAGATATTAGATCTTCTGTTAATTTTGATTTTAGCTGAATAGGTTTTTTATAGTTGTTAAACTATCTACAATTTTCTCTAGCGAAAGTGGAGTATTTTCTCTTGAAAATAGTTCATCTAGAGTTTGCAGTTTATTAGGCTGAGTAATTCCCTCGAATTCGTTAATAAGTTTCTTCCTTTTTACAACATGTAAACTGGAATACAAAACGAGACAATTGTTATACTTACATTGAGAGGAGAAATTTTCAATATATCGAAATCGAAGTTTAAATTGAAAAATGCGTCACTTAAAAATACTCTACATGCATAAATGAAATTTATCGCTTCACTATAATTAATTTTTAACGTTCTAAGTTTACTTTTTCGAATTACTACCTGTTTGAACACCTTGAATAACAAGGTTAACTTTTAACTATTTCTTATAAATTATAAAACTTTCTTATAAATAATATGTTCAGTACGAATATTATTTCGTGCATTACATTCCTTATGTACAATATTTTTATAATTTTATAAAATGATTTAGATGCACGAATAAAATCAAATGTAATTATGTATATCACGCAAAGTATGTGTACGAATATATTCACCAAAATAAAACACAGGCTCCAAAAGGCACAGTGACCATCATAAAACCAACAACTACATTGAGTTTACCAGCTGGTGTACCTCGAAGAGACCGAATTTTCGGTTTCTTTGAAACTATCGGTTCATACATTATACAGAATTTTAATGTCAGTAAATATTATACAATAATACAAATACGTTCTAAATATTCAATTATAGAGATCTACCCTTTAGCTTTAGCGCTCTAGCATCATCTACCGTCGGTAATTTTAACTATACAGTGCTACCTCGGTAACATTTTATAATGAACACAAAATAATTAGTATAACTGATTTTTATTTAACATCGTACCACGTTCTCTGTTGTCTATTATACAAAATAAATTCTAATCTCTCCAATAACTATGATATTCGAAGTTTAACGATTTTATTCGTCAAGCAAAAAACAAACAAATAAACAAACAAACAAAGTACAAATGCGTGACAATTGAAGTCTTTTTAAATCGTTTTTTTTTTTGTAGTAGACCGTGAAATTTATGTTATTAACTTTAGATTTTAAAATAATTAAGAATTATTTGGTAATGTTATATGTATCATTGCATATCCTGAGTAGTTATTCAGTAATGTTTAACACTACAAATAAGTTTGTAAAAAATAGAGTATATTACTTTGAAGTGCTTTAATCTACTTATAAAATGGTATGTATTACATTTATTATTAATCATTTGAATGTTTATATAATAATAATCATGTTTTAGGCTTCTACTTCTAAGAAGCAAGCTGTGATCAGCATAAAAAAAAAGAGTCCTCCAAAACTGGAATTGACATCAGAACAAAAAAATGATATTAAAGAAGCATTTGATTTGTTTGATCCAGATGGTACCGGAAGGATTGCTACCAAAGAACTTAAAGTGGCTATCAGAGCTCTCGGGTTTGAACCCAGAAAAGAAGAAATGAAGAAACTTATAGCTGATATCGATCCAGACGGTCTTGGTACATTATCGTTTGAAGAATTTTTGAACTTGATGTCTATAAAAATGTTAGAGAAGGATACAAAGGAAGAAGTTTTAAAAGCATTTCGTCTTTTTGATGATGACAATACAGGAAAAATAACTTTTAAAAATTTAAAAAGAGTTGCTAGAGAATTAGGTGAAAATCTTACAGACGAAGAATTGCAAGAAATGATCGACGAAGCAGACAGAGATGGCGACGGAGAAATTTCTCAAGAAGAATTTTTGCGTATAATGAAAAAAACAAGTCTTTATTAATACTTTGTAGCTTTCTCTTAAGTTAATTTTAAGGAATTAATGTCCTTGTACGAAAGTACTACAAATATCGATTATTTAAACTTCAAAGACTTTCACACATTAATCGTAACATAATTTCGTTGTAATTAATTGTCAATTATATCGCATAATACTAAATGTAAGTTATGGTTACAATATAAAATTGTAAGATGTACGATGTAATTTGTATACAAATAAAATAATGCAATTTGAATAATATTTGGAGGAGATGAAAAATCAAACATATTTTTAAATAATGTTACAAAATAATTATAAAATACTTTAATGTTAATGTAACTCATAGTTTTATACAATTTGTCATTCGTTTGAATCTTCCTTTTTTGTTGATGATATAGCAGTGTTAATCAGTAATCTTACTAACTCAGCTCTTTTTTTAGACTTTGCTAAGCCTTTTGAAAATAAATGTTGAGAAATGGAAATTCCACCTACAAAGAATATTTGATATATAAAATAAAATATTAGAAACATGACATACTTAAATTTATTTTCATAAATACCATACGACATACCAGGCTTATGTATGCAACAAATTTTTTCTTCATCCATTACAATTGTAAATCTTCCCAAGCATAAACTTTCCTCCTCATCAGTAGGATCAGCAATTAATAACTGACTAAATAAAATAATAAAGTAGTATGTAACATGTCATATGTATTTTAGGAATAAAGATCCCAATGTATCCTTAAAAGAGATCATTCTATAAACGTACATACATTGTAACTTACTTATCAAATACAGCAAATGTTACAGATACTGGCATTGCTTTAATTGGAAATTGTATCTTCTTCGTAGAACAAACAGAAATACTTCCTGTTGCTACATTGTAAACTGTTTCGGGTAAACATACTACACAAAAATATATAAAATATATATAATAAATAATAGAGATATACATTGATTCAGATTTTAGTTACAATGTAACGGCACAAAACTTACAAGTATTAAGCGCACCAGTCAAAGCTCCGATACAAGCATCAATTACAGAACCATCATAGTTTATACATAGTAGATCACAATATAATACCCATACCAGTTTGCCTTTACAAATACAAAGATCTTTTAAATTAACAGCTGCTGAATTTTTCAAAATATTC
The DNA here is from genome assembly GCF_026283585.1 of Hylaeus volcanicus. NCBI lineage: Eukaryota > Metazoa > Arthropoda > Insecta > Hymenoptera > Colletidae > Hylaeus > Hylaeus volcanicus. Next base: position 34,694,928 of record NC_071976.1, on the reverse strand, counting down.
TCTATTATTTTTGAAATAACTTGTGCTTGATCACTCGGTGGACCTGGTCGAAATTTTGGAGAGCATAATGGTGAAAGTTCTATATTTGGTATAATATATCCACATTCAGAAGATATAGTTTTAGGTGTTGCTAATTCCTATAACAAAATGAGTTATTTTTTGTACTGAATCAAATAAGTTTTGTGGAAATGCATAACACATACATCTAACGATTGTAAAGGAAAGGAGTAAGCGTATTAATTATATGTATATGTAATATTATACATCTCGATCATCCTGTTTTCAACATTTACTTGTTACTTCTATAAGCATGAGAAATACAAATCGAAATAAAAAAATTGATTACAAAATACTTACAGCTTTAATGCCACATACAACTGTTGTATTCCCAATTTTAAATATTGATGAGCTATCGGCATGAGTAATCGATGAAATATTAACGCTTATCGGACGAAAAGATAGAAATTGCCTACCATCTGGTCGAACACCCTGTGCCTGAAAGTTTTGGATAGTTTTAGTAGTTGCAGCATGTAATACTTAAATACATCCATACGTACCAGATGATCCTGCAAATATTTCACAGGGTGTATAGTCCTAGAATGATGTTTTTAATTAAGATTAATTATAGACAAACAATTTTTAAACATTTTATAAAACAATATATTTTATTATAAAGTAGAACAACACGATGCATACGATAAAAATGTCACTTCGAAGCGACTACAAAACAGGTTATATTAGAACTAAATAAACGTACAATTTCCTACTTTTTTTAAATACATATTATTTCAAAACATAAAATTAATATTAAATATATACATATGTATATACAGTACATGTTCATCTCAATAAAAATGTACATATAGAAAATGTTAAATACTAACTTGTATTGAGTATCCATAATATATTTCCACTGGACTTTTGTTACAGAATTTCAATTTATTAAATACAACATATCAATTTATGTACATCTATAACAGAATTCTGTATAAATTATAACACATAATTCAACATACAAGAATGTGTTAACTGTCAGCAAATATTTTCTGAAATTGCTTAAAAAGTGTCAAGGAAGAATTAAAATTCTTAATAATAGAATATACCATAAATTTATCTGAATTTTTTAAAAGAATCGTTATATAATGGGAAATCAATTTTTTTGTATACTTTTACATGCATTTATAACTATCTACATTTAATATGCTATTCGACATTTGTAAAGTGAATAAATATTATTTACATATTGTATTATTTATTTTATTTTATTTATTACAATCAACGCATTTCACAAAGTATCATGTAATCTTATAATACAAACAATTAAACAAAGTTTAGTCCTGTATGTTTAAAAATTTATTATATAATGTTATAACAGCATAAACAGCATTTTGTTCCAAAATTAGACTGGTATCAGCTATTTATAATCAGTAAAAAAAGAATAGTGTATTCAGAAAGGCACAGTGTGGCATATACTCTTACAATATTGTATCAATGAAAATTAGAATCTAATTATGGTAAAATATTGAAATATTACAATATAACAAAGACATTGAAGTATAAACGGTAGAAATGACATAACACATAGTGAATTATTTCTTTACACCATATAAAGAGTTAAAAATAGTAGTCTTTTTTGTTTGAATATCTGTGTAATTACTACAACAGTTTAACTTTGAATGTCAAGTATACTTTTCAAATTAATTATATAAATTAGATATATATGTATATAACAAAAATAATAGTTGAAATTTAATACAAATCCATATGAATCATTTGTACACAGACATTTTTCTCGGTATTCGATATAAATATAATTTTAAAAAACTATTAACCCTTTTAGTATAAAAGATATAAGGGGTACGGATGAGAAGATGAAACCTAAGGGTTATATAGCATATACAATGCTTGAACCATAGTAGACATTAAACTTTGAGGTTTAGGCACTTTCTCGTACTTTACCTCTTGTAAGATAGTAGGCGTTCTACTCGCCTTACTCATTAATTTCATTGGCTTAAATTATATATGTAATGTTACTATCGTCGGTACTCCTCGAGTATTATTTTCACATCCGCTTATCAATAGTCCAGTATAGTGGACTCGCGTGCCAAAAGGGTATCCAATTATCAAATTGCTATAAGTACCAAAAAGGTTAATAATTTTTAGATTACTATAAGTTTAAAATATTGACAATTTAAAGTTATTAATTTTAAAAAATATCGATTTGAATAATTTGTCCGTCCGTAGTTTTCTTTATTTTAAAATAATGTGGTCGACTTCATGGGGCAAGCGGAGAGTAAAATTTAGGCTGTAACAATATAAAATTGTGTAACATAACATGTATTGTCATTGATACAAAACAAAAGATTTTCGATCAAATACATTACCTCATCATGCTTTTCTTCCTTATTTTCATCGTCATCATCACCAGAGCTGTCCCCTCCCGAACTATCAGCAGAATTGCGTTGTTGGTCCTTATTATTTAGATTGTCAACAGTCGTTGGAGATGATGCTTTTACTTTACTAGCTGCATCATAACATTGTAAACAGACTCTAACCGCTTTTCCATTTCCTTGTCCAGGCAGTAATAACTTCTTATTACTGCACGGTCCACATACCACGGCTCCGCACTGTCTACAATGGTGCTGGAAAAAGTTTGATTGAACTTTTAATATTGTGAAATTATGTTTTGCAATGATTCGAAAAAATAATTCTCCACATACTCGTCTATTTAAGACTGTAAATTGTGTCTTATTACAGTGCATACAGATTGTAGCGTCATTATCTGGTACCCATACAGCTGCATGAACTTCGACTGGTTTTTTACCACCTATCAACAAAAACGTGTTCAAAATTTAAACGTAGTACGTATATAAGTAGATATATACGGTTATATTTTCTAGTCACGATACTAAGAATTACTTACTCTTTCTTAATAAATCCTCTATACATTTTGTAATGTGAGCCATCCATTCTTGTTTCTCTGTTGCAGTGGCAGCATAAACAGCAAATGACTTTGTTACTGTTTTTATGAGCCAACCATTGCGATATTCTATAAATAATGATGAATTACTCTACTATCTTTACGGAACTGTAAACACAATGCAACGCTAAATGTATGCACTGTAAAATAGATTAGTAGCCTAGAAAATTTTTATAAATTTCGAAATACCATTCAAAATCTAAAAGAAAATACTCTTAAGGGAAATAATTGTATTATTGTTGGACTGTAAAAAAATAGAGTTATACAGATAACATGTAACGAGATGTTTGATGTCATCGAATATGATATACCTAAACAGAAATAAAAAAAAATATGATAAAATGGTATTCAAAAATATAACTTACGACCATCGTCGGCCACAGACTCCAATTTAACTTCTTCAAGTGGTATAATGTGCTGTTTATTGTACTATTAACAAAAAAAAAGTATACATTTGTTTGAATGTTTATTCAATTACAAATGATTACATTAACGAATGATAGTGTCAGGTTTCATAATTTATAATTAATTACCTGTAAGTAAATTGATAAAATGTTAACGTTGACATACCTTTTTTTTATTTATTACAATGTTTCCATAAACCAATATATCGTTAAATAAGAAAAACTGTCTTGGTTTTGGTTTTTTTCTACACATTTTTGTTAGAACACCTTCTCCAACTAAAACTCTTCCAGGTACTGCAAGTGGCTAAAATAAATGGTATATTTGGGTTAACTTTAAACATTATTTTATTGTCATTTCTTGTAGGTAATAATAAACAATATTGATTGTTTTATATCTAACATTCTTTCTTTTAATTTTCGCGATATTGTAAATCCAGGTGTGAAAAAATTAATATTTCTATAATATCACATGTACCTGACCAGAACTGCCAAAGCAGTTTTCGACCATGCCAATACGCCTAGCATTGGCTTCGCTGTTTACTGCAACATACAGAATAAAAATTAAATAATTTTTAATCGCTATTGTATAAAAAAATATCAGGTAATAGATCAAATTTAATGAAATATTGAGTATTTTGTTTCGATAATACATATATTATGTATTCCATTTAATTGCCATAAACATAAGCTACAAAGCTACACTGTTCCCCAATGCAAATCTCACAAGTTGTAGAACATGCAAATTGTGAATCTTCTTATTGTTGAACCGGAACAAATGTCACATGTCTTGAAACGATACATGTCAGAAATGAATTAAATGGCATTAGCCTTCCTATTTATCGTATAAAATCGTTGAAGTAAATAACTTGTAATTTTGATTCTTAGAGAAGTACGCACAAATAAATAGAATCGAATAAAGGATTTGCTATTTTTTTGTATTAATTCATATATATATATATATATATATATAATGTATTATGTTTAACTGTCAAAAACACAAGCTACTGAGCTACACCGTTATTCGATGCAAATAGTACAAATATTAGAATATACGAAGAAAAAGAAATCTTTGACTGGTTGAGCTGAAGCAAATATCGCATATTTTACAGTGTTATATAAAAAATAATTAACGTTTTTCGTGAAATATATAAGAATAATTAAATAATAATAAATGGAATACAAACTAACCCAATCGGTCAACCATGATCCTATGAATCAGGGATCAGGGCTGACAACAACAGGAAGTATGAATCACATCCATGTTTCGCTATTTGTTACATAGCGTTCATAGTGCGTTCTATTCAAAGTACATACATACATATCAATATTCTATTCTATTCTATTATAAAAATATGATTGTTATATTACAAAAGTTACAAATAAAAAGAAAACAGATGTTATCAGAACAATATAAAATGTAATTTTATCTTTAAAAAAATCAGAATTTGATTGTTAATAATAAAAGAAGGACTAAACAAAATTTTACTTCTCAATTTCATTTTTGTGTTTATTTCTTTGAAACTTATAATTGCAATTTTATCGATCAACGAATTGTATAAATATATTGATATTTAAATATTAACCTATTTGTATTTCGTTCATTGAAAAGAAATTTGAGTAAATAAAATCATGTGATTACGACAGAAAATCTCATTGGCTGACTGTGTCTTTGATCAGTTGTCAATTGACCCCCCCTGGGGGTCTATTCTCGAGTTTCGTGTGAATTTAGTTTGTACAGTGCGCGTATCCTCGTCATAATATAGAAGTAAAAACTGGACTCAAGGTGACAATAAAAATGACATTTATTTTGAGACGTTGGATGTGGAAGCACATGATAAAAAGGACACTTTTACCTGTGAATAAGTTAACGATAACACCAAATTACAAAATTCATACATCGAAATGTAATTATATTATATTTTTATAACATGCATCCATAGATGTCGCTCAAAACAATGTAAACATATAGTTTAAACGTAAAATCCAAATGTATTTAAACTATTATTTTATATCATTGATAAACATTTTTTAGATTGCTTTCACGGTGAATATGAAATGCAAGATCCAAAGTCAGAAGCTGAGGTGTAGGTAAAATTTTCGTATATTACAAATTATTAAAAAATACATTTTACCGCGCTTATGTCGAATACAAACATACAAAACATGCAACAATTTAGCAAGTATGACTGACATTGATTAATATTTTTATTCAACATCTTTCTTTGCAATTATAGACACTGAATTTAAAAATAAAAAAAAAAGTGGTTAAACAAATAACTTCAGTTGTTGAATTTGCTCACAGATTTGTTTAATTATTAACTTGAAAATTATATCTGCAAAATTCACATAATCCAGATCTGTATCTCGTGTATGAATACAGCACTAAAAAAACTTGTATAATATTTCCTGTATCTAATAATACGTACATGTTGGATGTGTTTGAAGTTGTGAATTTTTTTAATTAAATTTTGTAGAATTCATTAATGAACTTTATTTCCAATGTAAAATTTGTTCATTTTTTAATAGCAGTCATACTTGCCAAACTTGTCAAAACTGGATATTATAAAGATTACTTGAATACAACTTGATGTTTATATTTTTTAGTGTAAATGTAACATTTATTGACAAAACAGGAAAAAGAATTCCTGTAAGGGGAAAAGTGGGAGATAATGCATTATATTTGGCTCATAGATATGGAATTGAAATGGAAGGTGCTTGCGAAGCTTCTCTTGCATGTACCACTTGTCATGTATATGTGCATCATGATTATATAGACAAACTTTCAATAGCCGAAGAAAAAGAAGAAGATTTGTTAGATTTAGCACCTTTTTTGAAAGAAAATTCAAGATTAGGTTCTTAAAAAAAAGTTCAACATACTTTAGACTGAAGATGAATTATACAAAGTACTAAAGTATAATTTCTTATTTTTAGGTTGCCAAATAATACTAACAAAAGATTTAGATGGCATAGAATTGGAGCTACCACAAGCAACAAGGAATTTCTATGTAGATGGTCATACACCAACTCCACATTAGTGTATCTTTTGCTTTGTATATAAGTTATACCAGTAACTAACATCTGTACATATTTTGTTTATACAATTAGTAAAATACGTGTATTTTATAATATATAAATCGAATTTTACGTACTTTAATGTTTTTAATAAACAATAATATAAGAAAACATTATATTTTCAGAAAGTACTTTAATATATTTCATAAACTTTCAGAGCAACAAACTTGATTTATATGACATTTCATCATGGTACAATATATTTATTTCTTATACATTTGGATTATGATACATATCTTTAATTACAATGATACAGGATTTAAACATTTATGATATAATGAATCTGTGAATTAAAATCGTAATCATTAACCTTGCAGCATTTACATTATCAGTGAAAATACCCTATAAGTTTTTTTGTTAACTGTTCACGCTTGAGCGCTGCCAATAATGTGGTACACATTTTGTACTCTTGGCAGGCACCTTTATGTATTTTCTCAGTTTGACTATTTTCACAATAGCTTTGTGTATACATATTTTTTAAATGTGCATAAGTTTCCACGTTCATCAGTTCGTATACGCGTACGCAACTTGCATGTTGATTTATGCATATACATCTGTCTCTGTGTCGATAATTATTATCATCAAAATTGTCATAATTATTATCGTACAAACTACATTCATTGATCACTATAATTATAGACACGTTATAACATCTCAAATCAATCACACCCTGCACTCATACTTGGTAATTAAAAGAATTTAAATAGAAACACATTCATTCTGCCATACAATGTTGTACAAAACTACACTTGCGAAGATGATTACATGTGTATTTCTCATTTGGTATGAGTCATCACAACAGACTTATTGAAAAAATAACTTTTGTACTTATTTGTAATTAAGAAAAGATCATGATATTTAATCAAATATCATACAAATAGAAACTGCAATTAAAATTATCAATGGAATACTTTAAATCGACAAAGATGATTTGTTTAATATCGAAATTAAACTATTAATTTCTATGGCGGTAAACAAGTTAATATTTACATAGTTGACAAATTTAAAGTTTTATAAATCTTCATAGAATTTTTGTAATAAAAATATTTCTTGATTCGCATCAAGTGTACAATGTATGTTTATTGAATTGTACATTACATGTATAGCGAGTCCAATTATATAATTTTTGCGCAATGTACCCCTAAGCTCATTCAATAAAAGTGCAAATATAATCATTATCAAAATGAAAGTCTAATTAATATTGTTCTGTTGAAAGCAATTTTATAACTCAGTGTATCTCATATATCCATTGAATATACTGGCATTCGTTTTTTAATCTAGTAAAACATTGCATTCTCTATGATATACTAAAAATCACTTATAGAAACTGAAGTTCTGTTAAATTAATTACAGTTAAAAATATAGAAAATAAATGTAGCTGTAAAAATAACATTATATTCACATTACTCTCCTAACATAAAAAATAGTGTGACATACCTGTGTGTACATATAAATACTGTATTACCTGTTGAATATATAAATTGTAAAAAAAGAATATAGTATTGGATATAATAATATTTATCTAAAAAAAAGCCATCGCATCTTTATTTTGTGCAAATTTCATAGAGTATTATTTATAATTGATCTGAAAATGAACAAATATAAATATATGTATATTTAGATTGTAAAAGACAAAATCTTTTTCGTATTTTTTTCGTTATAATTGTCTATGTGTGTATGAAAAATAGTTACTGAGCTTAGGGGATAAGTTTTACGAACATTAACTGACTTCATGAAGTAACAAACTTGCAAAGGCAAACATAAATTTGAGCGTGTAAACAGTTTGAACCATTTAACTAGGTCACATAATTTTAATAAACGATAATTATAAACAAGAATCTAACAGCATTATCCTAAGATTAATAAAAAGAAAATTAAATATATTGTACATTATACGGAAAATATTCTAAACGTTTCTTTTTTTAAGACATTACATACTTTGTAAAGATTTAAAAGTACTATACATATATCACGTAAAATTTCGAGAAAAAGTAAATTTTGATATAAGAAGTTGTTTCAATCACAAAAGAATTAAAATACATCCCTATCATTGGACTAGAAATATAAGATATAACAAAACCTATTGAATGATAATATTGATTTGTAGTCTTCCACCATATTCCATAAATCAAATATTTCGTACTTCTTTTTTTTAATAACTAAATGTCTGCAAAAGGATTGGAGATGCGGTGAATCGACCCGTTTAATAATTAATTTATATTGTTATTCGAAAGCTGCATCTGACTGTATCATCTATTTATTATAAATTATATTTTAAAAATAATGTAAAAATTGTAAACATTATAATTGAATCTCTTTCAATGATATTAATGATCACATAATCTGAGCAAACAAACAAATAGCTATACTTTTATAAAACACTTAATTAACCATAGCGTTTTAATAAATTCAAAGTTAACTTCCTTTCAATTAAAATTTATATATAAAATTCAGATTCTTAGTGTGCGTGAAATTCTAAAAAACCATATATTATGGTTTGTAAAGCTGATAATAAAGAACGTTCAATAAGATCAATAATAAGCAGAATTATTGTTAAAGACCAACTGCATCCCTCTCTCAAAAGCATCTTAATTTTCTAAACATTCAAATGGTGTGCATATCATTCAATTATTGTAGAATACATAAAATAAAATGAACTATCTATTAATTATTAGTGAACTTAAAAAAATAATTAGGAGTACATATAGATGTAAATTAGAATTTTCTTAACAATACTAAATATATATGTTACAGAAATATAATACATTATAGAATAGAGATTCCGATTTGTAAACAATCCATAGCAGTCTATAAAAAGCAAGAAATCAAGTATGGATAAGTTTTTCTTCAATATAGATACATGTTTACAATAATGTAAAACTATTTTTATCATTCATCCTAAAATTGAAAATATATTTCAATGTGTGATAAGCCTCAAACTAATAATATATTATATTATCGAAGTTTCTTAAACTTATCTTCATTGTGAATGAAGTAACAATAAGATTGATCGTACTGAAAGTACCATGCTAGTAAATACTGATATAATTTAGCATTTAATATTACACCAACGTAGTAGCATAAGAAATTCCATTTAACGAATAAATGACTATATAAATATTAATGATATTTTTAAAATAGAAAGAGCACAATACAAAGGTACCTTAAGAACGAAATTGCATTTTGATAATAAAAAAATTGTTTGTTATAAACATTCATCGTCATAGAATTTTTAACATTAATTTTGATACTTATTTGTGAATGTGCAACTAGCTTTTTCAACCAGTTTTGCTAATTACTGAAATAGATTAGAAATCTTTATTTTTGCCTGTTAAATACCTAAGGCTTAAAAGATAAACATACATTTTGTATATAATTTGTAATTGAATCAAAGCTAACTCAATTTTTTCTAGAAAAATCATATAAAAGTGTATAGTACAAATATTGTCGACACTGGGTTTGATTATAAAGACATATAAAATTTCATAAGAAGAATGAAAAAGAATCCAAATAATACATTTTGTAGTGACAAAATGTTATCACTTTACATTTTACGAAAAAAATGAACAAGTTTAATAAATAATATCTTCAATTTACATATAATAAAATCAAAATTTCTATAATCGTATAGCAAACAGTTACTTTTATTGTAAAAAGTTTCGCACAAAGCAAAACTTAACTTCCAACTTGGTAATATACAATTTTGCATGTCCTCATTTCTTCATTGAATTCTCAAGTGTGCACCATGTATCACAAACAGTTGGTTAGTCCAGATACTGTTATTATAGACCAATCATTCGAAGTATACTAAATGAAGTTCATTCTCAAATCGTTTAATGTACAGGTGTGACTAAATAATGCATTTTGCTAATAAAATATACAAAATGTATGGAATATAGATAGTATTATGACTAAATGCAATACTTTATGCTCGTATTTTTTTCGGTCTTTTGTTTTTTTTTTAACAAATTACTTCAGAGATGACGCTGATGGATAAGTGCATGTACTGGAAGCTGTCTGCCCCTTTGATACCTCTGACAACGACCCATATTCAAATCATGACATTCGTACACATTGGCTACAGCACCACGTGATGAAGAAAGATTGGCTGATTGGACAGAGTATGGAGCAGAGATATCAAAGGGTTCCTCCAGTTATTCCATCGGATGGTGACGTCCTCCACACATTCCACAGGACGTGCCACACCAATGTACAGCTCTGAGTGGAGGATAAATCCACAAGCAAGGAACGATCAGCGACAATAATGCCAAACCAAACCACCTGCGTCCACATCCTTCTTCTGTGCTACAACTGCACAATTTAATGTTTATTTATAATGTATTCTTAATTATCTACAAGTAACATTTCCAAAAATAAACAATAACGATTTAATTATCGATCAAATACCGAATACATTATAAATATTAAGAATCTACATTTTGAACTTCTTTACTATAAAGCTGAGAAAATAGTTCCAATGAATTTGATAAAAGTGATAAAAAGTACGTGTGTATATTTTGCTCACCTGCAAGAGTTCTGGGAAAAATCACCGTCAGCATCACTCATACAGTGGTACAACATACCCTGAGCACACGAGAGACACGAAATTTTTGCGATTCCACGTTTAATAGGATCTGGAGCATATTCGCAAGATCCTCTAGGATTGTGCTGTTCTGTATATAGTTCTTGGCAATATTTACATCGTAATTGAACATTACGTTTCATAGTATTTTTAGAAGGTTGAGATACTATAATATTAGGTTTCTTAAAAGAACCACTTGAATTATGTCCATCTAACCGGTCTCCTTTATGATCATCGATAATGGGATATAAATAATCATGATTAAGGGTTGTGAGCTGCACATAAGGATAGCTATCTGGTCCAACATCTGCAGTCGATGCCAAAGGATGTTGAGATGGCGGTACTTTTATAGATGAACCGCCGATATAATGGATAGGTTTCGAATCAGGAAGATCTGAACTTTGGGAATGATAATTGGGCACTCGAACTATGCCATGAGGTGTATCCGATGACGGACGTGGTTCCGATGGTTCCACTGGTAAGTTCAAAGCCTACAAAATAAATTTTATTTTATTTGTGTCATTATACTCTATTTATCTTCATTTAATGCTTACCATGAAAACATCCTCATCGCCAGCATCTAATGTATTACCACATAATGTTGAATTAGCCAACCCTACATGATAAACAAGATTATGTAAATTACACAAAAGATTCATGATCCAGCAATGCGATTAATATTTATAAAGTCTAACATTCTTACCATTTGCACATTCCATAAAAAGTAGCAGCAAAATGATAAGTAAATTATTGGAACGTAAATGTAAATTAAACGTTATTCTTTTATGTTAGTTACTAAATTTATTGAAAGAAAAGATATAATTAAAACAACGATCTACCTTCTAATAATTCTTCAACAGCCGTACGAACACCTTTATCGAAAGCTCTTGCATCTGCAGCAGTTTGAAATGTCAGTCCAAATCTTTTCTCCCCTGTCCTCCAGTGATGAAAAGTTGGCATTACCTTATTGTATTCAAAATCTTTTTTAATTGTACAGCTAAGAACAACCTGTAAAAAAATAACGGTATATCAAAATGACTGACTAAAATGTAAGGTATAACATTAAGGCTAATATAATTATAGCCATTCAGAACTTGGTAATCATTCAAAGCTTAAGGGGAGGTTACCGTTGAGATGCATGAAACATGTGTGAAGTTCTGGAACTAGTTTTCAATATAAAATAAATACTTTTGGATATAGGTTTCAAAGTAATATATTCGTGTATAATTGGAAACAAAATTTTAATTTTTTTATGAAAAAAGAGTCCAAAATGGCGGCTCCAACTCAGATCAAATAAATAAATACATGGCGTCGTTTGCTCTGCGCGGGGCGCTCACAGCCCTGCTAGTTTATCTGAACCAAAAACGGGATTTCGAATTATTAAAGTAGAATAAATTTGGGGGAGCATTACTGTTTGTGATTTTCTAAAAATCCTTTGGATAAGAAAATGGCAGCTGTTTGAAGCAAAAAAAGAAACGAATTCTTTTACTGTTTTTTTTTTGCTTCAATAAACGAACAAAAATGCGTAAATCATTTTTTAACAAAACCCAGTTCAATGCTCTTAAATAAATGTTAAGAATAAATATGAACATTACTGATTGATCGGTGATCCGTTTTCCATAAATGAGATACTCATGTCTCTTCTTAGTCGCACCAGGTGGGGAACTAGAAGATCCATGACTTTGAACAGGAGCAACAGCTGTAATTGATACAGAGTGTGTAGAGTTGGTAATAGAGGGTATAACAGTCGAAGTAGAAATACCAGATCCATTGATATTATTCGACTGGTGGCCACTTGAAGAAGTAGCTCTTCGTCTAACCGAAACATTGGCTAAACCACCGCCACTTAACGGAACCCAGCCACCAGAACTATCGTCCCTTGTCATTACCTGGGCCCGAACCCTCACCAGATAGTTACCACTAAAAGTGAAATGTCAAGAAATTAATATTATAGGTTGATAAATGTCAATCTAAATTATTAATATTCTTAACAGGAATATATTTATTAAATTACTTAAAATAAACTATTAAGTAAAGGAAAGAGTTTTTCAGGAAAATTCAAACTTTATTATAGGGAAATTGAATTGGGAATTTTGTCCATTTCACATAAATTATTAAAAATAGTTTTTCATTCACATAAAGCTGCTCCATAAAGTTTTCATAAGTTTATGTTGCATTTTGAATTCAAAATGATGTCCTGAACTGTGTAAAACCAAAAATACAGAACTCTTTCCTGCACTTAATATCTAAGAAAAGTGAATAAAATATTTTAATATTGGTAAACATTTGTATATATGTATGTATGACACAAAACATATGACAAATATTTTACACTTAAGAAGAAACTTCTCACTCGATGTAACATTACAATTGTATCAACGTATATGAAAAAGATTCTATATTAAGATTCTATATTAAACACCATTACATAGAAGATGTTATTCACCAATATTAATTTTATGAATAAATAGACCATATATAAACATAAGATAACACACCGATACTCCAATGAAATTCATACTTTGCATTTGTAAATTTCTACAAGTACCTAAACTGTTACCTTAACGTGTTATGATACATGATATGTGTCATAAATATTGACAAGAACGATAGGACAAGCTTTACATTAGAAATGTCAATAAGTTAATAATCTAAGTTATTGAAAAATGTCAATTTAATATTGTATTCTTAACTACAGCGCACTTATTAATTTACTTAAGAAACTATCAAAGGATACAACGCATACTATTATTCTATGTGAAAGCTCACAGTGCATTTTTTATTATGAGAAAAATCAATAAAATATTTTAATATCAGGTAAGTTTAACATACTTATATGTATGTACCAAATGAAAGATATGGCAAATAAAATTTTATTGACAATTTTACACTAAAGAAGAAACATCCGAATCGGCATGGTATCAAAAGAAATAGTTTAAAAACGCGCAAGACCGATATATTCGTGAAGCCAAAGAATCATGTTATACACAACGAGATAGCAGATGTTACGCGCTGACATCGATTTAATGAATGAACGGTCAACCCTACACGAACACGGGATAACACACCAACACTCTAACCGAAATCATACGTTGCATGTGTAAATTTCTACGGACGTCTAAAGAGTGTGACACATCTTGTAGAGGGAGAGAATTATTTCGGGGGTTGAGGTAAATTCGAGAGACGTGAAACGTGTTGACTGATACGTGTCGAAAATGTTTACATGAGAGGTAAGAGGTAAGAGAGGTAAGAGAGAGTCGAAGAGAGCTGTCAGGTAGGGAATCGCAGACGTGATATCGAAGAGAATGCAGGAGTTCTAGCCATAGGCACGGACATTTCGTGTTTCAGGAGAGAAGAATCGGTGGAAAGTACCGAAGGCATTACAGTACTACTTACTCCTCTGATGCCTCTGTCATGGTTCGAGCTGTCGAAGCCTTTACTCAATGCCCACCTTTTCCCACACTTCACCATTTTCGTTGCATTGAAAAGACATTCGGCCGCGATTCTGTTTATGGAGCTTTTTTAGGCTAATGCCAACCACAGGAAGCGCCCCAGTCCTCCTCCCTCTCGCATTCCCCGTAGAGTTCATCCCCACGCCCGTCTCGAACCCACAGTCCACGCCTGCTCCCTTTAGTTTTACTGACCGTCGTTTTCGTTTCGAAAACATCTCTTCTTCTGCATGTTCTCCAAGAAACCTTTGTTAATTGACACGCTGATCATTCTGTCCGCGAACAATCGTACCGTCTATTCGGTCTAGTGTCTTTGGTCGCGGTTCTCGCTCCAAAATCACGGAAAAAACAACCGAGCGAAACTCGCGCACCAACGTTCACCCCGCGACTCCGACTGACTATACACTATACAGTAGCTCAGTAGCTATCAACTCTTCTACAATGAAAGCTACCGGTCTGCGCAACAGGATTCATTCATCGATGCTACCCATACAGCCTTGTTAATAATTAAGCGCGCTAACGTCTCTATGGCGGACAATGCACGTAACTGTTACTCACGATCCTGCGTGATTATCTACTTGAATCATTGTTTGAGATAATGTTATATGTTTCATTTAGAAAGAATAACATTTTTTATATACTATGTACTATAACAATCTATTTATATGATTTTCTTTAAACTAGGACACTCCCTCGATATCGAAGCACGGGAAAATATATTTTACATATTTATTACTAGAACATTATAAAGTGTAATTCATTGAAATGTGATCTCACACGTGTTCTTACACGCTTATTCCTTGTATATTACTTTATATCTATGAAGTAATTTAGGAAGAAATTCATGAAATTTAATAATAATAATAATAATAGTGATAATACAGGACTGACATCATTAAATTTTCGAAAACATAATCATTAAATTTTCCATTTTGTCTTGAAATTTTCGACTATAAAAAGCGAGAAAATTAAATATGTTGTAAATTAATGTCAGAAAATTCTGCAATGTATCCAGTCTTTTCTTTTTTAAATTTTAAATAAAATTTCTATGGTTCTAATTTTTTTCATTAAATAATGAAACAAATTTCTCACGATGGTATAAAATATTAATAAATAGTATTTCTATTTATGTATAAGGTAATTATTAAATTTACATAAATAGTATTAATTTCATGTTTATTACTTTATGTTTTTATTCGATTATGTTGGATGCACGTGATAATTAACATTGATATGCAATTTATTAACCTATACAATGGACGTTCAATTATAAATTTTTATCCAGTATTTTATAGAGGACGGTATTGACTTTATTACTTCTATTGGCTCGCGTATCCTTATTTAAACATGTCCCTGAACGTGGGGCATACATTTTCCGGTACATTTATTCGGCCGATATTAAGTTGTAATTATAGATCGATAATAGCGCATTTTTTTTTTTATTAAAAACACTATATCGTCATTATATATCGTATTACCACTTTAGAGTGGTAAGTTTTAGTATCATGATACACATGTGAAATTACAAATAATATCAGGCTATTCAAATTATTTCTATTATTGTTTTATTTTTCGTATGTAATGAAAAGAACAAATCAGTAATTTTAAATGTCAGATGAAGGTATAAAATAATTAAAATAATATTGATCATTGTTAAGCAAAGAAAGTACAATAAATAATGAAACAAGAAAAGTGGAAATGTTTAAAAGTAATTAATGAATATATATATTTATCTGTTACATAAATAGTACTTTTAAATTAGATGTAATTGATTTATTTTCAAGGACGAACCCGTAATAATAAAATGTTATCAAATATAACATAAATTGTTTATATTACGATTAAAAAAATGTAACATTTGAATGCAAATTTCAGATTTTTATTTTAAATTTATTAAACATGATTCGTAATCGATAAATGTCGGGCACGGACATTATACATATGTATATTGCTTCATTCTTATCGTCCTACGCATAGAAAGAAACATTGATCCATATTTTTCTTCGGCTAGTCCAATTCCTATCTACAGACATGTTTTGCATGTTACATGTATTGTGTGTGTGTCATGCAGTTTATTACGAAAATATCGCAGTGAAATTGTTGTAGTATACTCGATAAAAGAATTATAGCGAGGTTATAAAACTAGTATAGGTTGAAGGCAGCATCACACTTGAGTAGGAGTTAAGAATTGAAACCAAATATATGTATATTCTGTATAATTTGTAGACACTATATTACGGACCTGTGCAGCTCCATGATCAGTGTCAAAAAACACATCTTATTGATTACTCGTTATTTGTTTCTTGGAATCGAAAATGGTATCGTCACATACATAGATAAGCTTTTTATCATGTACAGTAACATGTCTACCTTTATTAATTTTACATCAGAGAACAGATGAATTTCAATTTCACGATCAATCCATCATTTTTAAAATAAGTATAATTAAGGATTTGTGATGTTCGCGGATCTCGACTCTGTAACAAATAAAAACAAACATAATATAGTTTAATCTAATACATATTACGTTACAACTTTTGTTGGTTACTTTTCTTTAAATATTAAAAATGGTATTTTATGTATTTTTAATACAATATGACAAAATTCGAGTCACAAAATTGGTTGTTACGCCACTGTTTCTGTTATATAGTTATAGCCTTAGGAAAAGTATGCTTGCAACGAATTGTATCGCTGAATACATAGGGAAATTTGAGATTACCAATGACGAAGAAATAAGGGTACACGTGAGGTGAACTGGCGCCACCAACGGAGTTCCTACTTTGTCCGCAACTGTCGCTGAAGTCAACTCGGAATTGCCAGAGCACCCCAGAGCGAAATCGTATAATTTGTTGAAAGATTAGCTGTGTTTTGAAAATATTTGTAAGACGTATTAATAAGGAGTAAAGTAAATCGGATTGTGTAGTTTCTAATAAAAATGACTACGGCTGCGAGACCCACGTTTGAACCTGCTAGAGGAGGCCAAGGACGTGGCGAAAAGGATTTAAGTGCGATATCAAAACAATATAGTAGTAGAGATTTACCTTCTCATACGAAGCTAAAGTACAGGTATTTTAGTTTGTTTCATTTTATTTTTAAGACATACACGTCTGCGTATACTGTTTCCTTAAATACTATATCATATTTTGTTTAGAATATAATTGAACATAACCTTATTTGTTTGTATTTATTCGAACGATTTTCATGTTTAGAGAACATGGTCAAGGAACGATAGAGGAATTGCGAAATCGCGACTTTCGCAAAGAATTAGAAGAACGTGAACGCGAAAGAGAGAAAGGTAAAAGTTCTAATCGACGTATGATAGAGCCACCTCGAGAAACTTCTGCGACTAGTACCAAAAGACAAAAGATAGATCAAGTTCCGACAGCAAGTTTAGATGCAGACGATCCTCTAGATGATGACGATTCAGAATCAGAAAGCGACGAAGATGATACTGCTGCCCTTTTGGCTGAATTGCAACGTATTAAGAAGGAAAGAGCTGCAGAGCAAGCAAAGAAGGTTAGATTTTTATTGAATTTCTCATATTTGGTATTATATAAAGTATAAAAGTATTTAAATGAAAAGAATCAATGTTTATAATGTATCAGCCAGCAGACAATGGAAAATTTGATAGTTGAGCACAAAGCAAAATGTAGTTATTTTTGCTAGTTTAATTATTATCATTTTTAATGTAAATAGTTCATTTTTCATGCCTCTTTAGTTCTCTTCTCTTTATCTCTTACTTTCTCCAAAAGTAATCTTCAGTTTTTATTTATTGATATATAATATTCCTACTTAGAATTTCTTGCGAAGTATGTGATAAATACATTCTGTATTGAAATGTCGATACAATTAAAAAAAGACAAACAATACCATGTATTTTTTTTTTTTGTATTGTCAAACATTCTCAAAGTAATTCATTTAATATGTCTATATCGTATTTAGTTGAATTATAATATGGCATAATTTCTGGTTTATAATTTTGATGTAATATAGTATGGGTAAAAATTGACCTAATCTTGCTGAGATTGTTAACTATTTGAACTTTGTTTACTATAGCTGATTAAATTAATAAACTAATTGATCAAATTTGAGGTTGTGCCTTTGTTTTGCAGGAAATGGAGAAACGGCAAGAAGAGGAAAGAATAAGAATGGAAAATATACTATCAGGGAACCCTTTATTAAATTATTCATCACAGAGTGGTCGAACAGACATGAAAGTCAGACGACGATGGGACGACGACGTTGTTTTCAAAAATTGTGCTCGCTCCGAACCAAAGAAGAAACACGATGTGTTCATAAACGATTCGTTAAGAAGTGAATTTCATCGTAAATTTATGGAAAAATATGTTAAGTGAGAAATTCCTGTGAAAAGTATACTGTGTCTGTACATAATTTTAAGGTAGTTTTACCATTATAATTGTATAAATTCGTCGAAAGTTTCCAGCTGAAAAGACGTAAACAAATGTTCTGATGCGTCTAAAACTTTAAAGGACAACTCGTTCTAAAATTACATTTTATTAATTCACATCTTAATTCTACGTGTACATTAATACTATCACATGTGCATTACTCAATTATACAAACATTTTGTAATTAATAATTACGTAAATTGTTTAATTAAACAAAAATGTTAAAAACTTCAAACCATTGAAATTTAAAAGCAGGGAACACATCGATTGATTCGCAGTTTTCTTTTGTCGTGTACCTCTTTGTAGTACGGTGCCTAAAGATTAACACTTCAAGTAGGACCATTTGAATAACTAAAAATAGACGTAAAGATATTGGAACGAGGACGAAAAAGTAGGACGGGATAGATTAGTGTAGCGTTAGGTAAAATGTAATTTATAACTATGGTTACCGAGTAATCAATAATCACGATGAACAATTAATGAACAATCATTAAACGCGTTTAATGATTAACAGACAGGGAATTTCACGCATTTAGATGTACGTTAATATGGGAAACATGCAAAACATATGTAAAATATGCTTCAAACATAATAATAACATTCTATTTTACACTGGTATATAGACTCTGAAAATATTCAGCATAAGGCCGATCGCACACGGCGCAACCGATCAGTTTCAAACCACTCTGAAACTAGTTGCATGCGACCGTGGATCCAATTCTTCAGTAGGTAAAGCAAAGAGCGCAAACGGTTTGCAACACTAATTTCAAATCGGTTGCGCCGTGCGCGATCGGCCTAACGTGTTTGAATGCGTCATAAATACATAAAATAATCTAACGATTAAACTGCGGATTTTTATGCAAATAGATATTTTCACAGATACAGAAAAAGAATTCAAACTACCTCATCTAAACAAACGAAAGCACGTCTTATCTTCTAAACGGTACAATCCGTATATTATTATCTATATTTTATACATATACTTTTCCATTCCGCACGGATTCCCAAACATATTCGAATATTTCGACTTGTCGTAAATGCATAAACATTTGCAGTCTACTAATGATTAACTAATAATAGTTACGATTAGCCCTGAACGATTACAAAGTTACAGATTTATGATTTCAGATCGCAACTGTAGTTTATGATTGCCGTTGATTCCGACGAGTGTGAATGATAACTGCAAAAGTGTCCACGGTTCGAGACGAGTGGATCCGATAGAGGTGGAGCGTGTATGTCCCCGACGGAGATCGTTGGCCGTGTACGTGCATGACAGAGAACGACAGTGTGTTTGTTTGTTTGTTTGTGGTTGCGTGCGTGCGTGCGCGTGAGAGAAGCACCGCGGTGGAGTTTGTCCAGGCATTGTAGGTACGTGTTTCGGTAGCGGTGCGATCTGGCTTCGGCGGTGGTGGTGCTGCCGGCGGCAAGCGCGTGTAAACCGCTGGGTCAAGTATAACCGGTCCCAGGGTCCCCAGAGCAGCCGGAGGCAGCAGGCAGTCTACCGGTGCGACGCGCAGCTGGTTATCGTTGGTAGACTCCCTGGCACCGACCTGGCCAACTAACGCAACAGGGACACACAAGGGGCCGACCCGGCTCGACGAGGAGAGAAAGAGAGGAAGAGAGACGACCGTTCACCGGTAGATCGCCTCAAGATGATTTCTGGGAAGAGGTATGTCGTACGTTACGGTACGACCGATCGGTACTTTACGCGGCTCAATTCGTCATCTAGCCGATGTTACCCGGTTTTTCTTCTACTCTGACATTTTTTCATGAATTATATCGATGCACGGTGAGGTGGAGAACCAAATCGAACACACAGAGGCAATCGGTAAGGGCATTATTATTTAAAATACATGTACGTCTCGATCTCTGGTTCAGTAGGCGAAATTGGAATCAGGGGTACCTTAACTTTAACTAAAGATAGTTGTCGTCAAATGTTTTTGCGTTGATCAAGTATTTATTACAACAGTATTTATTATACTGTCCGATTTTAGTGAACTTCGGTTTGACTCTTGTTAACTGGACTGCTACCAAGCGTCGTTCTAATTATATAAACACTCGATCAGCGACGATGTAAACATAACTTTTTCGTTCCATTTCTCGAAGGATACGCACAGTAAATAAATTCGAATAGCTAAATACCGCGATTAAAAAGCCAACAAATAGGCTCCCGGTAAATAAAGTGTTAAATACTACAGTTAAATGGCTACCAGAATATAATAATAGATTCACGAAAATGTAACCTTTATAATTCAGGGTTTTTTCCGCCATTCAACCACTGCGCGGCGGACCAAAGCGCGTAGTCGTTGAATTTTCTTCGAGAGGATAATCTCCGAGGGAGGGATTTCCCCGGTGAACGCACCTATGGATTCTGCAGCGGCCGATGCTCGACGGGAATTCGCCCTGAGGGCACTCTCCCTTCCTCTCCCTCTCCCTTTCTCTCCTTTCCACTCCCTCTTTCCCTTTAACTCTCTTTTTCTTCTTGCCTCTCCTCCCTCCCGCCATCCATTCCTCTCTTGCACTCTCCTCTCTCTTCTCTGCTGCCACATTTTTTATTTACCTCCTATATTCCTCTATTTATTTTATTTATTTTGTTGCTGTTGGTCAGTCGAGAAAGAGAGTATACCGAGAGAGAGAGAGGGGGAGAGCGATCCGCAGCATCTCTTACTTTTCTCCAGAGTTCCATCCACGAATGTGCAGAATGACGAGCCAGGGCTGTAAGCTACAAACGTTGTTTTCAGGATTGTCGCTGAGGAATTAAGACCCAGACCGTCAGCGAATACGCCAATGATCCACCGGTCTCGTTGCGTTTGTCACCTGCGAGAGGAATGCCGGTGAGTGATTAATGATTGTTCCACGTAACCAGCGGGATCGTAAAGACGAGCGAATTATCAACACGTTCGTTAATATCGAGAGCAAGGTGCTCTCCTTCGGGAGCCCTTGATCTTTTACTTTATCGGTCTCCCTTTCCAGCTGTTTCCGACTTATCGTTAAGGAGTCGACGAATTAACTCGTTTCGAGCTCTCACCTATTTAACAAAGCTCACGCGATTGAACTCGTCTCGAGCACGACAAGAACAAAACAATTTGACGGGTATACTCGCGCAGAGCACCGAAAAGGTCGAAATTGGAAGAGATATTCGGGTGGCCTGGTTTAGATGGACGCTGTATATCGGTCTACGGCGCCGCAAAAGTTACGTTTCGCGCAGGACAGAAAAGAAACGGGCGACTTTGACGTAAACAAGTGAAATAACGTGATATCACATTTAAAAATATCTCACCAATTTCTGTCCGCTCGTACATTATTCATGAATGAGAAAATCTATTTAAAAAACCGACACAACGCCGTTGTGACGTCGAATCGCACATTTTCTAGAGAACGGAGGCAATGTGAGACAGATGTTTCTTTTTTTTTTGTTTTTTTTTTTTTTTACTTGTCGCTTACGTGTGCCAGCCGGTAAGGAAATTGTGTCGAGTAAACAAATATTTCTCACAACAAACTCGATATTACAAGCCTCGCGCTGGCTTTATAGGCAGATTAATGATACTACCGACTCAGATTCGCTTTCACCGTCGTCCGCCCACCCCGGCCCCTTCCACGCTTATGGTTGGTTGCGCATTAATATGACACGTGATTTATTTTTTTTTTGTTTTACATTTCTATTAAAAATTCACCGCGACAATAATTCCCCGTTCTCCGTGACGTTTACTTCGCGGAAGGCGATCTATGTTAACTTTCAAACACAAAATATCATATTTTAAGTAGCAACGAAGAACGTGAAACTAGTTGATCGATTTAACATATTTATGTAAAAATATTCGACACTCGGTCTTAACATAGTTCGCCTGGTTTTTCGGTAACCTGAATTTTTGTCCGCGGACTACGAGCACTTGGTGATTTCAACGCCTGCATCGTTGGCAAAAGTTTCCATAATATGTTTCGTTGCTCGCGTTTTCGAGCTTTTACTACCATCTATGTAATGTCGTGCACCATTTAACATCATCGTTGACGAACAACGTATCGAAAAAGTAAGCAACCAAGTACTAATAAAACCTCGATAGATGAAAGGTTTAAAAAAATTTTTTTTTTAATAGCCAATGTCGTAAGTGTTCTTCGCAATCTTTTTTACAGGGATAAATTCTCTTAATTCTCTTAATTGTGGATGACATTCAACCAAGGAGTCCGTACATTCGACAATTTTCAGACTATGGAGTTTTTAGTTTCTTGTACCGTTTTTTTTTCTTTTTCATTTTTTTTGGAAATGTCGAATCCGCGAATGGAATATAATTTTTAAAAATACATTCCTCGAATAACGTCTCACGTCTCGAAACTTTCAGCCTAAAGATATTCCGTTTCCGCGTGGCCCTCGTGTATTATCAAGTTTGTAACCGGAGTATAATTTCAGTTGTAGCGGGTGTCTTAAAAATCGCGATATAAAATAATTGAAATGTTAGAAGAGCAGTCGTAAGACACCGAAGCGTACTGCGCGTAATTGGTCGGGCCGGCTGGTTAATAAAAATTCAAAGGGTTGAAAAAGTGGAAGAATTTGCAGGTTCGGTCGGCCGCCATCGCACGGTGTTTCCTCGTCTAACCCTGATCTCCGGCACCACGTTAGAGAGTCGACGATCAGGGTTGGTGAACGCCGCCTACTTCTTCGGCAGGGGCGGTCCTATCTCTATGACCCAGGGGCGTGCAAATGCCTTCGAAAATTCGGTAGATCCACCGGTGGAAACTTTGCTCGAAATGTCTCTGAACGTTCATCCACCGAATCCTCCGTTTCTTCCGTCTCTGCATCATCAGCCAGTCGGTGGATTACGTTCGTTACACGGCATGCAACATTTTTTCCGTATTCGTAGAAAGTTTCTCTCTGGATTCTCGGAGTCTTTCGGTGCAAGGAAAATTCTTATCTAGATACAACTTTCGCAAAGTGCGTAAAAGATAAACGATCTTTGGGCTTGGATCTAAAAATGAAATCTTAAGTGATTCGATAGTTCGAGAGTTCGATGTGCTTATATTTGTATAATATTTATATAGTATTAGTATAGCAATAGTATTTTGTATTTTGACAACATTCGATATCTGTTTCATCTATTAGAACCGTTTCTTGATTAATACTTATAGGAGCATAAAATGTTATGTCAATAATAGGTACAAAGTATTGGTTGTACTAGCAAAAAGTCTATCAATAAGTTACCGATTGGTAAAGAATTAACCAGCAAAATTATTATATTATTACATCGAATTAATACCACGTCATTTTTCATTTTTGGTATACGTCAAAGTCAACCATTTTGGCAAACAGTTCGAGTCTCTTTCCGTTCCCTAGATCATTTAGTCGTTATACATTATGTACCTCAACTCTTATCATTTTACATAATTTACACGTTTCCATTTCAATTCGTCGAAGGAACCAAGTCGGTTGGGTAAAGCGAAACTGTAGTCATTAACTAGCGATAGTTTTCCACAGTAATGTTTCATACGAAGTTACCGATCCTGGAATGAAATCCAGTTGAGCTTAACGTACCATGACGAGTATTGCAAAAGATATAAACATCAGCAGTAGGGTCGAAGTAATCCAAGTTTAATTTATGAAATCGTCGACGAAGATTGTTTCGCTATTCTCAATGTTCAATGTAACGCAACAGGCTCGAGTCTCTGACTCAAGACTCGGATTATTTCTTTGCTGATGCGTGTTCAATGGGTACGTTATAAATATAAACGGATAACTCTCTAGACCCGATTATTAATTCATATAATTACAGAAGCATAAAATGATACGTCGATAATAGATACAAAGTATTGGTTGTACTGCGTACAAAGTATCGCAATTACTAGACTGCGGATCTTTCTGCATTTATAGGAAATTTGAATGTCCAAGAAATGTACAAAATGCAAACGCAAGAATATAATGCAAGAATATAATAAAGTTTGAAAGTAAATACGTAATGGATTGAACCTGTATGACGGCATCGGGGGTTGGAGAAGTGTTTGTATGTAATAGTCGAATGAATATGAAAATACATGTGTACGCAAAGATGTTGCAAGAAGTTCTGGAGCCATCGGTAGATAACTTGTTTGAACCGGAGTACGAGGGCTATATTTTCCAACAAGGCAGTGCTCCTTGCATACTTGAAAGAAAACTAAGGAGTGGTTCGCTGACAAATACATAATACATATCTTGTACCTACCTAAGAAGGCAAAATGTGTTAAATTTAAACTTCCTAGTTTGGAATAAATCTACAAACACCCTCGATAAAGAAACATTTTTTACTTAATGTTATAAAACTATTACAAAAACAGGAAATTATTTTCAATTTTTCAGTCACAGTAAGACGATTATATCCAAAACCAAGCGATATGGACTTTTAAAGAATAACGTAACAATAACGTTTCTATCGCGCTTTGTTCGATGTCTGTTAAGTAACGGAACGAAGTCGAACATGCTTGCGTATATGTAACGCGTTAAATAAGAAAAGGGGAAAGTATGCGGGGCGTCGATCGTTTTACAAACGCAGTCACGATAGTCTATATTTCGATCGCCGTATCAAGGGGAAAAACACTTTGCCGCGGGTAGATGGTCGCGATAAAGAGAACTGTGAAAATGAAGGATAGCTCGCGCAAAGTGAAAAGGTATGGCTCACGATTAGATTGTTCAGCAAGTGCGCGACGTGTTACGTAGAACGCTGTTGTACGCCTAACACGGCATTCGCGGAATGCAGCGTGTAACACCGCGTGTATGCAAGGTTCTGAAGAGGTTCGCGGACGCGTATTACAATGTAACTCGCATTACGCAATGGAAGGCACACGGTGTCGTTTGGATACGAAAATTAGCAAAAATCCGAATTTCATTTACAGACCTGTTACACAAGCAATAGATGTGGCTTTTTCAAAATGGGCCGTAGGATTTTGGTTATTAATCCTTTGCGTCGTGTCTGCATGCCACCGTGAATGAAAGGAGAGAAGGGTTGAAAGAATCGCTGCGAAGAGGTTCGGGGACAGAGTGAAAGAAGAGAGTACGAGTGAGGATTAGTATGTACGGGTGGCTACCGGCGAAAGCGATGCGAGGAAATGCTAAGGTGCTAGGCATGGCAAGTCAAGGCAAGACGAGACAAGGCAAGGTAAGACGAGGCAAGGCAAGGGAAGGCAGTCAAGGCATGCAAGTCGAGCCATGGCAAGTCAAGGCATGACAAGCCAATGCATGGCAAATCAAGGCATGGGAAGTCAAGAGATGGAAAATCAAGGCATGGCTAGCCAATGCATGGCAAATCAAGGCATGGAAAGTCAAGAGATGGAAAATCAAGGCATGACAAGCCAATGCATGGCAAATCAAGGCATGCAAAGTCAAGAGATGGAAAATCAAGGCATGGGAAGTCAAGAGATGGCAAATCAAGGCATGGGAAGTCAAGAGATGGCAAATCAAGGCATGGCAAATCAAGGCATGACAAGCCAAGTCATGAAAGTCAAGGCATGGAAAGTCAAGGCATGGCAAGTCAAGGCATGATAAGTCAAGACAAGACAAGGCAAGGTATGATAAGTCAAGACAAGGTAAGGCGAGGCGAGGCGAGGCGAGGCGAGGCGAGGCAAGGCAAGGCAAGGTAAGCCAAGGCATGGCAAGGCTAGGCGAGGTGAGGTGAGGTGAGGCGAGGCGAGGCGAAGCGAGGCGAAACGAGGGAACGCGAGCCACAGAGGCAAAGGCAAAGACGAAGCGAGGCGTGGCTCTGTCGGAGGAGCGTTACGGCCCTGGGAGGCGGTGGTGAGGCCTCGCGGAGGAGCAGCGACGACGAGGAGGTGCACGGTACGAGCCAGACAAACAGACTGGCACTGGCATCGCGGGAGTCGGCGGCAGTGGTCACTGGTGGTCACCGAGGAGGATCTCGAGAGTCACCCGTGGCGCGTATTGGCGAACATGCGCGGCGTGCATCCTTTAAATCGCTCCTCGACGAAAGTGCGCGCAGTGTGCCCGTTCGGTTCTCGGTCGCTTTAACAAGACCCGGATAGAATTGACCAAGTCGACGGTAGGTTGTGCGCGTGGAAGGTCTTATCGTCGGGTAAGAGACGTTGATCCAGAGACGAGGAATCTCTGTAACGATCGTATCGGTGAGTGTCTTCGGATGACTATCGAACAAATTGAGCGCGTGAAACGATAAAAGAGCTCCCAGAGAAGCTAGTGTTCGTGGAAAAGTCGGAACTGAGAATGTGTTCGGTGTTGTAATTCGTCGACTCGATCCAGATTTAAACTAGTGCGCGGGGACAAGGAAGAATCCGAAGGTGTTTGGTGTCGAAGAATCTATCGAAACTCGAGACAGTGTACGAGGAACAAGAGAACCCGAAAGTGTTGGATAGTTCCAAGTTGGATCTAGCTTGGACCCGATCTAGTGTACCAAGGATCTTTAGGATAAGGAGAAATCGGATGGTGTTCGATGGTCGATGTAACCGAGACTGAACGCAGCGCACGAGGAAGAAGAATCGTGGTCGGTTAGTGTTGGAGACTCTCGTGTACGCGGATTCCATGGTATAGAGCGCGGTGTCGCATCGCAGGATCGATCGATCTCTTAGCCGGATCGCGGCTCGATCGCCGAGGCGGCGGTCCCGCTCGGCGTCCACGTTGGTGGTTCGATAGGAACGACGACGACGACGACGACGTTGTCGTCGTGCGAGCGCCGACGTAGGAGGAGGAGGAGGCGGTGGCGTAGGGGAAGGTGGTGCTGGTGGAGGTGGTGGTGGAAGCGACGGGAGATAGAATGGTGGCTTCCGGCCCGTGTCGATCACGAGCGGAAAGACGCGGCGAGATGTCGCCGCGCCGTCTCGCGCCCCTGCTGATCCTCGGGACGATCCTCGCCGGGCTGACGAGCACCGCCGCCGCGGACAGGATGAGCGGCCTCTACGTCGACAACGGTTTCGACCAGACGGTGGTGCACAGGGTGGTCAGCCAACGGGAGAAACGCGAGGTCGAGCACGAGATATTGAATCTACTCGGGCTGCCGGATCGGCCGAGGAACACGGCCGGCAGGCCGCCGCAGGTCAAGAGGTCGGCGCCAAAGTTTCTTTTGGATATATACAAGAACGCGCTCGGCGAGGACGAGGACGAGAAGCCAATCGCCGAGCAACGTAGGGCCGGCGAGTTTGACCTCACCGGTCAGGATCTCAGGGCCATCGACCAGAGCGACGTCATCATGACCTTTACCGCGCACAGTAAGTCATT
Organism: Hylaeus volcanicus; assembly: GCF_026283585.1. Classification (NCBI taxonomy): domain Eukaryota; kingdom Metazoa; phylum Arthropoda; class Insecta; order Hymenoptera; family Colletidae; genus Hylaeus; species Hylaeus volcanicus. The sequence goes on along the minus strand of NC_071976.1, from coordinate 34,666,830 downwards.
TATTTCGTTCGTCTTCGCTGCGTTTCGTCTCGCTCGACGCGCGTTCACTCCGTGTCATCGCGTTCACGCGGCTCCATCGGCCGTCGCGTGTGGAACCTGCGACTCCTCGGACATCTAAACAGACCGCTTACCTTTTTCAGACCTTCCCGGAATATTCAACCGAATCTCTCTTAGTTAGTCGATCCTTGGTAATATTTTTCCATCGATGTCGTACGTTTTAGAAGGTCCCGGTATATCGAACCGAGACTCTCTCGGTGGTTTCATCTTTATCTAGGTGATTTTTGCACATAGAGCAATATTAAGGGGGGAGTCTGGTCCAGTTAATGTGTTTTTCTAATGCATATAATTTTTGCTATAATTTTTTATATAATTTTTGTCATTGAAATTTTGTTTACGTATAAAGGGACGTCCGAAGAAGAAAATTTGACAGCGTTAGATCTGAATATTTTATCTGATAGATGAAATCAGAAAATTTGTTTCTTTAGCAGCTACGTAAAACGCGTACGAACCTCGATTCGTTTCTATTGTTGAGAATCGTCTGCGTATTGTTTAAAAGTTTGAACTCTACTCGATCGTGCCGCATTCCTTGGCATTCTTCGATTAAATGTTTAACTGTGACAAGTTCACCACAAAAGGTGCACGATGGTGATTTCGTTATTTTGTAACGATGGGTTAGATTTGTGTGGCCAATTCTCAATCTTGTTATTGCCACTTGTCGGAGTTGTATCGTTGGTTGATTTTCGGATTTGGTGTAGATTCGCTGGTGGCATGTTGGTCCATGGTTCCTGGTTCCGTATTTCTTTTGCTGTTTTTTTTATATTTTCACTTTTTGTTTCATTCAATGTGGGTGATATTTGGACATATGGCTCTTCCATCGTGATGGCTTTTTTTGCAGCTTCGTCTGGTCTTTCGTTGCCCACGATTCCTCGATGCGATGGAATCCAAACGAATTCGGGTTGGACATTTTTGTCGCCATTATTACGCCAAAGCAAACGAGACTAGGCTCGAATAGCAACTTAGTTGCGTCATAGCACGAAATTGAGTCGAATGTAGAATACCAGCGTCGAAAAAGTATAGACAGAACTGTCCCGTTGATACAAACCGCAGACGGAGGGAAATGCTGGAATTGGAGCTGAAACTGGTTTCTTAATCGGCAGATTTGAATTCAGAGACTGCGTTGAAAATGTTTTCAGAGCGATCGATATAATTAATGCGCTCTGTATGAGTTTACTTCGGGATTATAAATCGCTTTACCAACTGGATTCTACCGGTTTAGAAGCAGTTCTCGTGGGTGTGAGCATTCTGCGGCAAGGAATGCTCGTCTAGCATTTCTTTCGTGACTTTGGCGGATATTCGACTCGGTCCCCGAGTATCATCGAGCAAACAACGTAACAACGATCGTCGAAATATTTCTGGAAATTACTGAAATTCTTCGACTCGTCCTGCGTATTAGAGACCACGTTCAGTCGACGCGAATGGGAAATCCTAAACAGGCGGGACAGTTTCTCGATCAATTTTCTTTTCTGTTGCGGTCGGTGGAACGAAGATCCATTTTCGACATTTTTTTTAACCATTTGCACTCGAGGCCTTTTTTTCTGGTATCTGCCAACAACTCGAGATGCTTCTTAGCATTTTATTGCCATGAATTCTAAGCTATCTAGATTCGAGAATAAGGTCACCTTTACCTCGCCGACGAGGATTTTATCGACACTCGGAGCTCCAAAGAAATGAAACCCAAAGAAACATTAGGCATTTAGGTATAGATTTGCTGCGTGAAGCCTAATGGTGACCGAGAGTCACCTCTCGAGTGCAAAGGGTTAATAAATATATTCTATCCTTTTCTATAAATAACATAAAAATAACTAACCATTTTAACGTTTTTAAGTTTCTCTAAATTGAAATATTAGTTTCTTCTCTCGTTTAAAATTTAACAATAGCTAATAACTTTACGCCTATTGTTTGTTTACGTTCTATAATTGACGAAAAGAGATTTTGGAGCGCAGCGCGTTCGCCAATTTCCAAGAAGAAGAAGAAATTGATTTCCATTCCAAGCCCAACTTTACGTTCTCCACTTGTCGCGTTCTCAAACGCGAACCAGTTTCTCAGGAATCTGTGCTTCCGCATGCATATTCATCGATTCAAAGCATGTAAAATTTTAGGACACAAATCGCATAATATCATACAATATGTGCTAAAAATAAAAATTCAGGTCAATATGGTACCCACATACGCAAAGTTTAGTACCCTTATTTGTATCGACAATTTATAAATTAATTAACGCGTCGCAATGCTTTCGCATCGCTTGAATAATATTTCAACTAAAGCAATCAATTGATAAAGGATCCGCAAAGTGGTCGAAAAGTATATCTTAATAAAATTAGTTTTCTGGATCGTTGCTCGTATCGTCATATACGTACACCCTCGTTCATAAATATGTAGTCACTTGCTACCCTTAATGACCAATTAATTAATTATTGAATCTACTTGGGCTAGTTGTTTTTTGTTGGTGATATTTTTGCGCAAAGGACGATATTCATACCACACCTTTTAATGGTTCTCGGTCCATTATCGCGAGGCTTCGTTCCCTTTTCAACGGCGCGATTGAAATTTTTACGTTTCGTGAGTAACAGAAAGTCGAAGCGCGTTCGGAAAACTTTCTATTCGACGAGATTTCCCGTAAGGTACTGCTAACTGTTCACGCGGACCGCCCATCGTGAATTCTTCGCCGGACCCTTGAACATAACTCTCCCGGGGTTATGTCACTCGCGTTTCGGATGATCGAAATCGGTGCGGATCTTCTCGAAAATCGGGGGGAACAGACGGTTTCCACTTTCGTTGCCGTCGACTTATGCAAATTGGCCCCCGTCTATAGAACTTTCTATTCGCTCGGAATCCTTTTCGTTGATGTCTCATTGGACGTTCGTGCCTCCCGAGACACCGTGAATTCTTCTAGAAAGTTCAAGGAAGATAAATTACAAGGACACCACTAACACACGTTCCCGACGTGTGAAATCACGAAGAGACGCAGACGTCGGGCCGGTTATAGCGGATTCGTGATCACGAAAACGATCGGAGTCAAACGAGGCTAACGCGTGAAATCGCCACGTTTCTGGTGCGTTTTTAAATAGGGATCCTCGATGATCCAGCGCAAAAATTCGACATTCGATTCGGACACATTCAACGTGCGTTCCGTTATTTTTAACCCTTTGCACTCGAGAGGTGTGACTCTCAGTCACCATTAGGTTTCACGCAGCAAAATTTGCGATACCCAATGTTTCTTTAGGTTTCATTTCTTTGGATCTCGAAATGTCGATAAAATGATTGTCGGTGAGGTAAAGGTGACCTTATTCTCAAATCTAGATAGCTTACAATTCGTGGCAATAGAATGCTAAGAAACATCTCGAGTTGCTGGTAGATAACAGAAAAAATGGCCTCTACGACTACTACTTACTGGTATTTTCATTTTTTCATTTAATTAAATTCATTAAACCCTAAATAACTGAAAGAACGTCCTTCTACCCAGAATAATTCCGATCCGGAGGAGTTAAGAAACGCAATTGTGCGACTGCAGCAAACTTGGACACGCTACTGTTCGAGTAATTGCAAACGGTACTTACATACTGCTGTTCGATGACCGATTTCCGCGAGGTTCGTTCGAAAAGTTTTACGGAAAAATACCGAATCGCGTCGAAGGAAGGCTCGATACCGACAGACACCTGTCCTTCGTTCATTCACTCGTCAGAAATTACCATTCTCCGTGGTCCGTTCGCGTCACGACGCTCGAACGAGGAACAATTTACGATGCCACTATGGCGTCTTTCGGGAAAGGAGCTCTCCACCGCGGTAGGGAATTCCCCTTTGCAAGGTTCGTTGAACCGAATGTGTCAGACGCGAGATTTATCCCGTATGAATAATTTGCTGCCGCCACGGACAGTGATACTTCGGAGCGACGGTACCGGACTGAAAAGAGAAGCCTCCGGGCGGCAGCCTCTGCTCAGGTGTACGAATAGGCGGGCACCATTGTAATTGGACTATCGACTCCTCTGAACAGTTATGGTATCGTGCGCGTTTCAATTCACAAGTTATCTGCAAGCTTATTCGAGTATGAATACGTATCCAAAGATTCTGAAGGATTAACCATTTGCACTCGAAAGGCGACTCTCAGTCACCGCTAGGTTTTCTTTAGGTTTCATTTCTTTGGAACTCCAGGTGCCAATAAGATGATTGTCGTTGAGCCAAAGGTGACCTTATCAATCTGAAATCTCAAATTAGAGATCTCATTCGAGAAGACGATATAATCTTAACATTCGTGGCGATAGAATGCTAAGAAAGCATCTCGAGTTGCTGATAGATAAAAAAAAAGGCCCTGACCATAAAAGTTTGTTTGTATAATACGAATAAAATTCGAGATATCCTAAAATATCGTTATAATATTGAAATAATTTCCATTATCTGAAAAAGTATGCCATAGAAACGTTAGCTTCCTCCAAGTATGTATGTCGCGATGTAAAAATGGTTGGAAAGGAACGGCCTAGATTATAAGTCTCAAACTAAGGTATTTATAGATAGCGTGAATAGTTAACTTTATGTAAAATCGATCTCGTTATTCGATCGTTGGATAATGTATGAATCATTACAATTCTCAATGAGAACAACACGTGTCTGACATATTTTTGTTTTATACAATTCTATGATAGTTTCTATGCGAGGCTATGGTAGCGGACTACGCAAATATAGAAATGGCAATTATGTATCTGATGTATGATCTCGTCGATTGGAACGTTGTTTTGACAGAGCACCTGTTGCGCGCAGGCTGCTTTCTTAACAGACGTTTGCCAAATAGTAAAACATTCGGAGGAATAGACAAACCCATGCAGGATACCGATGTATTTCAAGAGCATACTTCTCTCGATGGTACACCTGGAACCACTAGGCCTATAAATTTGAAAGGAGGGGGTCCACGATTGAAGAAAACATCGAAGAAAATGATAGGAAAAGCACTCGTGGTATACAGTACAAAGGGAAAATGAAAAGACACGACTAAGCTTAACTAAAGTTGAATTTGTTATCTAATCCCAACAAACTTTTTGTGTGAAAATAGTGGAAAGTTATAAATATAACACATTTTTAATGTTATCTGAAAATTCCCACAAAATAGCAGTTAATAAATTCTCAGAATTCGTATCTATCGAGTCGCGAATTTATTGTACCTTGTCTGCGTTAGTTTAACATAAAAAAACATGTCACGTATTATTCGCAACATTGAATTTGTGAATTCAATCATTGAATTCAATGATATTTACGAGCTGTAATTTCGTTCCAATGTTTAGTTCATATTTCATATTCGAAACATTTGAATACAGTAAACGTATGTAAAGTTTGAAAACACTCTGTCGAATAATTTTTTTAGCTATCATTCTCACAGATCGGAGAAACGTAGTTTCGAAAAACCGCGATATCTCGATGATTTTTCTATGGAATGAATTGTAAAAATTACCGAGTGTATTTTAAAACGTACCTAAAATATTCCGAAAGTTAAAGAAAAACCATTAATATTTAGGTGTTCGTCTGAGCGCGAGACCGAGAGTTTTTAGTACCTCTCTTAAAAGGAGGTAGAAAATATACGTTTTCGAAAAGGCAATGTTTCATCGCCTGTCGTAGAGGAGATCCTTAACGAAGATAAGATTTTACCTGACGTACAATCCACCGAAACTGTTAACCGCATTCGTAACAGAAACATCAACGGTAGAGCCGCTATTCGTAATAGGGAAAGAAATATGGAAGATTATCGCGGCGACTATCGCAATTAGTTTCGTTATTTATACAGCCCTGTAATTGTATTTATGTACCTCAGGTATCCAGACGGTCTGTCAATGTCATAAATTCCGACAAAGTCGACAGTTTTATCATCGACGAATCGATTGAAATTTTACAGTTTGAAATAAGAATTGACGTAATAAAAATACTAAACGGAAGTTAAATTTTAAAGTTATTGAAATTCCGACACCAAGGTAGCAGTTTCCAACCTTTTTGGAAAGCAATCGACGTCTAATGAAAACCCTTTCGGATACGTTCAAGTATCGGTAAAGACTGCCGCGTATTCAAATTTGCAGAAAATTTGGGATACTGGACAATTTAGTGATCGATTTCCCGTGGAAAGATCGTTCTATCGAAGAATCCTTTCGAACAGTTCCTCGTTCGAACAAATTTCCGTGATCGCGACGGGTTCGAGAGGTTGCCGTTCGCGGAATTCTCTTAAAATAAACAGAATTGCCGGTGAAACGAAACCGGGAGACGCGAAAGTGGCGAAATTGCAGCGAAGGAATCGTTGGAATCGTCGATCAAAGCCATGGATCTTCGTTACGCGACCTTCCCTCTGTACTCGCAGTGTACATAAAAATGCAAATGCGAACAAGTTTACATGCGAGCGTTCGCTCGAGTTCGAGGTCGCATGAATAAAGCGACGAGTCGAACGCGGAAGGCTGGGAAATTGATAGATCGCGACTAATGCCCGTACGAAAATTTCGTAGAGATCATTGGTCGGGTAAACATCGGCTTATCGATCGACGTTGTTTGGAGAATTCTGGAAAACGAGTCGAATCATCGCGGTGAAACGGTATGGATGGGTGCATCAGCGGTGACGCATAACACTGTGTCATCTATCTCGAGCAAAACATCTGGCTAATCATTTGTCCTATTACCAACCACATCAGTTATGGCTAACCAATTACCAAATGGCTAATTGACGGGATTCTCGTTGTGTATGATACCTGGAACAAACAAGCAAAAATTTGTATAATCTATTGGTTCGTCCGGAAAGTCCATGCCGATTTTTGATAGGTGGTGCAGGTCTGAATACGTCGAAATGGCTGAAAACAAATAACATATATATGTACATCTCTTAAAAGGTGGAGAGGTTGCGGAACAAAATAGTACCTATGTAATTCAATAAATATACATATAAATAAATGTACATCACAATTCAAATGTGCGCTCGAAGTTTTCTTCAAAATTGCCACGAACTTTCTGGACAACCTGATACATACTATTGGCTATAGAAGTACGTAAGGTTTTTTCTTAAATCAAATATTCTATAAACAGCGCGCTAACCCACTTTTTGGTAAAAAAAATAAATAGTAAATTGTTAATTTGCGAAAAAATGTATAGCTCTGGAAATATAGTCTTGTTTGGATCATTTAGCTCCAACACTTTTTCCTAATTGGAAAAAGAGAGGAATGACTTGTTCCGATTTCTCGGCTCACCCTTTAAACTCTGAGAGTCTAAAGTCTAAAGAAACGGGTCTTCGAGTACATAGTTTCAATGGATCGGACTAACAAATAACGCTACTCAACTGTAACTCGCTGTATTTCACCGAAATTTAACGTACTTATTAAACACCGAAAAGTATTAAATACGTGCCTTTTTGTTTCAACCGAATACCCCTTAAACTCTGAACGAGTCCATTTTCAAATTGGCCCCCTTAACGATCGAATCGACCCTCCCTGTGGGACGTGGGCTGTACGTTGGGAAACACTAAACGAAGATGGTTGCGTCCGATCGGATGGCAGCGGTCGATTACATTCGAATCAATGTTTCTTTTTCTCTGGAAACAATCACTCGCCGATCCAGCTCTGTTCTCGGCTCCCGTTCGCGTAGCAAACAATGCAACGCGACGCAACGAGTACGAGTGAATTCGTCGACCGAAGAAAAAGGAAAAGAGGCAAAGATCGTAAGGGAGTACGGCGCGAGCAATGGCGATCAATTAAGACTCGCCGGGCGTCGTATAACGTAATAACGCGATTTAATTTATGCCGGTTTTTATCGGACGCCCGGAGTTCCCAGTACTGGGTTGGGTACATATGTCGAATAAGTTACGGTTATGGGTATCAATTTATATGCATGCCGCATATCGCGTCGAACAGCCTAGAACGTTTCTCACTGCGAGCCACGGCATGAGACGTCCCCGGAGATAAAGCAGGAGGGACAGATAAGCGCGAAAGAGAAAGAGGGACCAACAACTTTCCAAGAACTGTTCGACCGCGGTTCTTCTGCCACCCTCGCGAACGACGCGACTCTCCTTGTACCTACTCGCTGAGAAACCGATCTCGCTGCCGTGCCGATCCCGTTCGAACTCTGCTACATACAATTTTTTCACCACTCGGTGCCACCGGCCAACAATCTCGCCGCGACAAGTATTCGTTCTAACGAACGACGCATCGATGAAATCTCCTTATTTGTAGTTCGATCGTACGACTGTTGTTTCTTTTCTTGAAGACAACGTCAACATAAGTAACAAAAGTAGAAAAGTAAGAGTTTTCGGTGAATCGTGGATAGGTGACCAAAGGAAATATCAATTGCTCGCATAATTAGTCCGCATGATCTTTCCATTTGTCACTGGGATTCGCGTACACCCCTAAAAACTATCGTCGGATTTATGGGCCCGGGCCGGTCCAATCCTTTCGGTACGTGCATCTGGACGAATGGACTCGCGGCGCGGCCTATATATTATACAAAGTTTCACCGTGCGCCCTCTCTGTTCCTCCAAATCGCGTGGATACCCGAACGGGGAAGACGAGTCAATATCTCTCCCCACGTGAAGCCGCAGGCAGGTAAAAATGTCTCAACTTGGGTGCCCTGGCTCGTCCTGGCTGCTCCTTTTGCTCCTTTCTTCCCAGGACCTCCTTCTCTCCCTATCTATCTATCTTCCGGCCAGGGCGGCTCCTTCACGAGCCAGACGAGAGGAAGGGAATACCGGCCAAGAAGAAGAGGAACATGCCAGAACGAGATGGATGGGACCGTTCGTTCTTTCTGCGCTGAATAAAAGTGGCGAATGCGGCGAGCACGGTTCCTACGCTCGTAGTTAAACTAATGATTAGGCCCGACGTGTGCGACGGCTGTTGAGTTTCGGTTACTCTTCGTCGTTTCATTTGTTGATACGCCCTGGCCGGTTGCGCGTTCGGTTTTCAACCCCTTTCACGTCCGCCGAGATTCTCCTGCGACCGTCTTTCTGAAAGCTTCTACGGTTTACGCTCTGTTCAGAAATCATTTGGACCAACTCGGACTCTTCTCTCGACGAGGACGAACTTGTTTTTCTATTCTGTAGATTCGCTGGACTGTTTAATCGTTTTATTGTACGATCGGCTCCGATATACTCTGCAAATATTAAACATGAACACTTTACTTTCAATATATTTTTTAACATTATTGTTTCTTCTAATTCCTTGCTTTGTTAGTTCAAATTTCGTACAAGTGGATAGAAATCCGTAGTCTAATGACAACGATTCACTCTACTGTACTCCTTACTTTATTGAATACAAGTTACAAAATAAAGCAAATGAATATACTAAAAATTTCTAAAAACTTTAGATAATATATATCGGGTCGTCCGGAAAGTCCATGTCGATTTTTAATAGATGGTAAAGGTCTGAATATGTCGAAACGGTTGAAAACAAATAACATATATATGTACATCTCTTAAAAGGTGGAGAGGTTGCGGAACAAAATAGTACCTATGTAATTTAATAAATATGTGTATATATATATTATATGCCTTTGAATTTTTCTTAGAAATTGGCACGAACTTTCTGGACAACCTAATATATAAAATTGATAGCTTTTGTTCGATCGAAGATGGAAAAAAGGATATAATTAATTTATGGAATACTAGCTGCGCCCCCGGAGATACAGATTTTTGATGTACATGCTACGTCAAATTGTTATGCTATATCGACCGAACGAAAAATAAAAAACGTGGAATCTCGAAGCGAACGATGAGATTCTCTCGTCACTTAAAGTCTCGTGTGTTCGATCATCGATCGCGACAAGCAGTCGAGGCACAGAGGCGGCCGATACACGCGCGCACACGTAGTCGTTCGTAGAGGAGACGTACCATTAAGGGAACAGAGAGAACAATTCCCACGTTCGACGTTCCAATCATCCAAAAGGAGCATCTGGCCCTTGTTTTACTTAGAACTAATAATCCGGCTGGGAGTGATGGTCGAAAGTCCGTCCGGGAGAGATACGGGGGATCGACTCATCGTCGATCGGGCCCGTGAAACGGCGAATCTACGCCGTGAGGAACAGCTCACGGATATTTCCAGGAAAATATCGCAAGAACGAACCGGGAGAGCGTTCTACGAGAAAAGAGGAGAGACGAGGATCCCGGTGGAACCGTTCTCTCTTTCTCTTTCCGTGTTCTCGCGTGCACGTTACGCGGAGAGGAGAGCTTGTAGGTGTATAAGAGAGGACTGTCGGAGGAGGACCGGAGAACGTAGAGAAGTAGATGGCTGGTGGGGTAAAAAACAAAAGTCCAGTCGGTCGTGGAGCGGTCCAGGATGGTCCCAAGCTATTCGGGACCACCCCGAGAGCCGAGGGGTCCAGCTCGGCTCGCGGCAATCAGGTGCCGTTGGAATGCGACCGTCCGAGAGAAAAACAAAACAAATTTTTATGCCCTCCTCTCCTTCACCGTTCCGTCCTTTCGGCTCTCGTTCGCTTTACTCCTCGTTCTAGCCCTCTCCCTCTCCTCTCCCTCGCCCCCACCGCCACCCCCTGGAGGAGTCGGCCTCCTCCGGAGAAGCATTAGGCATTACTTAAGGGCCCATGGGTCCACCGTGGAGGAAGGGTACCTACTGCTGCTTCCCTTTGCTCACGAAGGCGCTCGCTTTGGCGGCAGGAAAAAGGACGATTTCACGCTGCGAATTGTCCACGGCTCGTTCTGGGGGCCTCTCATTTACGAGGGTAACGATTCCCTTATCGATCTCGTGCCGGAACGAGGATACCCGGTTATCGGTGTCGGCTGCAGCCTGTTGGCCCCGTGCACTCCGCTTTTCGTCCTCCGCCTACCGTAGATCCTCCCCTAACGGCGGACGAGTTTCGAGCGTGGATTAAGACACGACCCGGAACGAGCCTGCCTCATTGTCTACGCCGGAAAATTGATTCGCTTGGCAGTTGAGCGTGAGCGATGGAATTACCGCTCCCTATCGCCCCCGTTCGGGTCTTCTAGTCTCGGACGTTAACAAGAACCGTTTCTTCGTCAATTTTTTCACCCGACGGATCGCTCTCAAGGCCGTCCACCTGTGTAACGTTTCATTTTCGAGGCAACCTTCAAGAATTTTTTGTAGGAAAAGTATTAGCGCGATTACGATATTGTTGCGTCGGGCGGTCGAAGCACGAGAATTCGTTTTAATTAAATATAAAGTTCATTAACAAACTATAACTTTTAAACGATATAACGATAATATAACGATAATCTTGGAGACTTGTAACGAAACGTCTTCTCTCTTTCAGTTCTCGAATCGCTCTCTACTATTTTAAAAGTTTGCCGCTTCCTGGCAACCGGGAGCGCGGGAACTCGTTTACCGCGACTTCGCATCGTCGCAACAATATTTTTTCTTTTTTTCTTTTATTTGGTAGATCGACGCTTCAACATTAATTTTTGATTTTATCTCTATGAATATCTCTATCAAAATTTTCATGTCGAAGATGCATCACGCTGTGGTCAACCAATCATAGAACGATGCGATGAAATTTTCGAATTGAACATTTTCGAATATCCAATATTTCTGAACCATAACGAATACCATTAAAATTGCGTACCTTTAGCTGCTCGAATAACGACACAGCGTTATCGACACACGGCACAGAACGGTCCCATAAAGGTAACAGGACGATTTATTCGTCCCTCTTTTACCGCTCGCACTTAGAGTCCTCTTAAGCAACGCGTTATAGGCTCTCGCACTATCACAGAAGAGCATCAGACACGATAAAAAAAAAGAAGTGTCCCTTTTAAAACCCTACCGAACGTAATCGCGTTACCGACTTCATGGAAGCATGGTCGTGACTGCGTCTTGATCAGGATGTTTACAAAAGTGTTCCGTCTTTTACCGTCGAACAACGATTCACTCCGGATAAAGAACCTAGTTGCCGTTCGACAACCCTCTGTTAAAACTCAGAGATAGGCTGCGGACTTTATAAACTTTACTTGCAATTTTTTTTTTTTATATTATCGCATACTGCGTGCATTTTGTAGGTTCTTGCATATTCCAATTTCCTAGAAACGCATAAAAGTTCGTATCATAATATTCGCAGAGGAAAATAAATTTTTACTCGACATTAATCGAGTTAAGATACAAACTGACGGATTTTTATTTATCTCCTTGTCAAACATGTATACACGATATATCGATTCAATTAATAATTAGGAATATAATTTTTATCGGATCCGTACCAAATCGAAAATTATTTATGCTTTATTCGTTATTCGATACGGTTACCTAGTAGATAAGAGGTTTGATTATCTCTGGGCGAAACGTAGTTTCGCCACTTTTTGCTGCATTAACGAGACGGGTTTTCTCGATCCGTAGATCATCATGTTCCTGGAGTGAGGCATGAGCGTGGTAAGAGGCTATGGTTCGACGTCTCCGAGGTGCCACCTGGGGAACACATAATCGGTGCAGAGCTGAGGCTCTATCGTAGTATGGACGTGAAGAATCGAAGAAATCGTGGATCGTACATGATCACGGCCTACCGTGTTCTGAGAACTCAAGACGGGTGAGTGTCGAAACAGAATTTATTCGTTTGCGCTGTAATTAACGCTTGCTGTTCAAGTCCTTGGACCTGCCTTCATAAAATAGATAGCAGACTCGACGGGGGTATTCTAGTCTAGATCGTCGACTTTTAGTGCTTTTTCAGAATTTCTTTTTAATCTATAAGGAATTTTTGTAACGGCTTTTCCGCGCATATTTATTCACATTTTAAAGACATACACAATTTCTTGCAGGTAAAAATAATCAACATTGGTGTCCATGGTTGTTGTACGATTACTTATTACTAGACTGCGGATCTTTACGCAAAATAAAATCTTGGCGAACGTGCCTACACAAATTAAACCTGAATAGGAATTTATTTTATTCTGCAAATATTATATATATTTCTATATTTCTATATATACTTATTTATATATATATATATATATATATATATATATAATATATATATATATATATATTGTATTTTAATATATTATACATATATTTTTCATAACATGAACTTTCAATATGTTTGTATATTTTTGCATATTGTTTGGATTTTGTAGTATCTTGCACGTTCAAATTTCCTATAAATGCATAAAGATCGGCAGTCTACTTATTACATTGACTGCAGTTATTTCTTATTTTCATTTCAATCGAAATATGGCCAGGTCTGGCCTAGAACCGTTGCGTCCGTCGATAGTGAATCACGTGTTTTCGTCTCACGCGAGTTTGCAATGACTTCACCCTTTAATGTCGTTGTCGTGTCAGCAATTAGAAGGTTTCGGTTCCCGGAAAAGTTGTTCAGGTATTAGTTCTACCTGAAGCGGGAACTCGGAGCCGCCATTTCCGAGCGAGTAAGGGCGGCCGGTAGTTTCGAGGTGACCTTTAACTGCCGCGCGCCGAAGAAGAGGACCGATGAGGCATCGTGGAAAAACGGTACTCCGTGTCTCTCCATCTTTGTCTCTTTTCGACGTGGCAAGCTTCCTGGGTGGGTGGCTAGACCAATTTCTGTGTTCCTTCGGCCAGAGTCCGTGGTTTTTGACATCGTCATCGTGCCCCTAATTAGGCCGTCCTTAAGTCGCCGAAAAAATCCCAGGTATTTGTTCTACCTGTGGGAGCTTCGAGGACCAAACTACCATTTCTTTTCGATTCCACCTTTCCCATTCATATCCGTGGACGTCTAACGGCGTACGAATATAACGAACGCCTTTCTATTATAGAAACACCGACGGTTACCTCGTGTTAGCGCCAACTTCCTAACGAGTCGACACATTCACTGCCGAACTAATTCTCGTGAAAATGTCCACGGGATCAAAAGTTCGTATCGAGACAATTGGAAATTGTCTAACGTGTCATTTGCAATAGCGTTCATTTTTCAAATACCATTAAAATTCACGAGTTCCAGCCAGATTTATTTTATTTAACGTCTCACCTTCGGAATTCATTCTTTTAGTTCCTCGACGAAAAATCCAGTGCGGGTGACGACGACAGACAACGTGTTAACACGATACGAATCGGCCCAGTTCAAGAATATCTCATCTTTGAACCGCAGTATTGCCGTAAACTCGATCTTTGTGGAAGAATTTTCACTATATGTACTTGTTTCATTTAATTTCCTATCGGACGCTCCAATATTAGTTGCGTCACACACTATCGATAATCTATAACGAGGAAGTTATTCGAGCTAGCATAGCCATTGTTTCTCGAAAACGGCTAGAGCAGAAAATTTAATTCTTTGGCAAATAATTAGCAAATAAATAGAAAAAAAATATCGTGTCAATTTGGGATTGGCCTTTTGAAGAGGCTACGCCAGCTTAATATACGTAGACGCGTTCGTAGTTTGACCGGCTGTCACGAGAGCTGGGCTGTTTCGTGTCCACGTGTCGGCTCGTTCCTCGCACGAGGAGGACGGTGTGGCGGATGGCGACAGCGTGTCTAGAGCCATCCCTGTCTGCGATACCTCCGTAGACTTTGGTACCGCGACCTGACCGATATACAGGCCCCGACAGGAAACGCTATTCCGTAAATTGAGGTAAATTAGCCGTGGAGACGGGCTGCGAGCAAGGAGTTAAGAGCACGAGTTACTTGCTGTGCCTACGCAGTTACACGCACGGATCTACTCCACCTCCTCTTCCTTCGTCTCCTACTCTTTTTCGTCGTGGTCCCGTCCTCCTCCTCCTCCGACTCTCATCCTCCTCTCTTCCCCTCCTCCTTCATCTGTTCCTCCTTCTTCTCCTTTTCTTCTTCGACTTCTTCCGTCAAACTTGATGCGTGACGCATCCTCCTCCACCTCTTTATCCTCCTCCACCTTCTGGTCCAGCCGAGACAAGCTGGCGACTCTGGTTTCTTACGTGTGCACCGCAGGTTTCCATAAGAGTTCCCCGTGGTAGGGATGTACACCAGCGCCGTCAGCTGTCCCAGGCCCTCGCGACGAGATTCCACGCTGACGAAAGTCAGACAGTGACATTTGCCGTAACAAGCCTCAGGGTCTCGTATGCTTTTAGACCCAATTAGGGATTCATGAATTTTTCTTCTCGTTCGCGTTTATTAGACGGCCGTTCCTCGCGCCGGTTTGCGTTCACGGCGATACTTTAGTCGCTAAAACGAGGACACCGTCCTTGCGGTGGTTGCTCATCGATCCGACGCCGACGGTTGTTCCTCGTTTTGATCGACCTTCGGTTTTCTAGTCGATTCAGTTTCCACTTTGCGACTCCCTCTCCAAAGTATTTCCATTTCGCAATTTTATTTTTTGTTTTTGTTTTTTTTTTTTTATTATTATTTAACGTTCCATCAACCTTCGGTTATTAGCGACAGTTTCTTACGAGGTTTTCTCCGATGTTACACGTTGGTCCATATATGTGTATCTTTAAGTGGCTGGATTATTTTGTTCAAGTTTTCTTTTTGCGCTCGAAATTGTTCCGAGTAACAAATATTTGAATACCTTTCAATACCTTTGAATACCATTAATCTGTATTCTCGGATATTCGAGAAAATTTATCGAACTTTTTAACTTCATCGAATGTAACAACATCCTACGAGTATAGACGTGTTTTTGAACCATTAACGTACAAGCGAATAAATTGTATGATTCAGCTGAGAGGAATGCAAGCGAAAAAAGAATAATATTCATGTTCATTAGCAAATAGTGCGCACAATCTCCAGCTGGGAATTCTATGCGCGCCGCGCCGCATCGAAGATTCATCTCTCCCGTTTAACATTTCAACGTTTGCCAATTATTCAATTACGACGAACGGTAATCAATCCTGGGAAAAAAGATAAATGCGTCGTTTAAGAAGTGTCTTCGTTCGCTGGGATCAGAGGTGAACATGTCTCTCTCAATGAACAATGATTAGTGTGTTTCACTGAAATCTTATTGACGCGAGTCACGTGCTGATGGATTTGCACGAATCGTCGAGTCACGACGCTACAATCCAAAGAAATCACGGCAAATGGTCGCGCAGGCCTCGTCTCACGTTGTTAGATCTCGGTTAGACCGGTTACATAAGATTCAGTGGTTTCCTATTGATCGATTTTATCGATGAGTAGCGCGATTTCAAAGCTGCGGAACGATTCCGGTTACGGGGACAATACGCGTCTTTGACAAGCCCGATATCGTCCCCCGCTTTCAAATTTTATTTAACGATTCTTGTTACTCGCCGGATATCATCGCGTTCAATGTTAATCGCGAAAATGGGTCTGTGTTCCTGGTTTAAAATTCCGTTAAAATTGTATTAAACAAGAATTGAAATAAGATTATTAATTTTTTTTTTTTTTTTCATTACAGAAGGAAAGGTGATTTAATTAGAACGTAACAGAAAAGGCAGCGAAAAGTTCAGATCGTTTAAGCTAAAGCTTTGATATCGAAACTAAAGGTATACGAGTATCTGTATATGTACCTGGATCTTGTGTTAAATTTCCTCGGATACGATATTCTTTGTCTTGTATAAAATTGTTTGAACTTGTTCGTTTATTAAAGAAGATTCAAGTTTTTCAAATCGAAACGTTTCGCATTTAAAATAAAATGCTTTGAGACGATTACAAATTATTTAATTAATTTCAATAGGAGCAACGGTATTTTTAATTTCAATGCATTTTTATAAGTGCGTGTACTCTCTTTGGCTTAGAGCAGGGCTTCTTAAACTATGGGTCGCTTATTTTATATTTTTGGAAAGTTGTTCTACATGTGCATCGTTTTATATCTTTTTTCGTAGTTTCTTCCATTCGTTGTCCGCATTGCTGCGTGTTAACGTAATGACTAATGCGAGTTTTTCATGATATATGCAAGGAAAATTGCAGTAATATTAGTGACACCGAGCAGGAGTCGTAAGTGGCTTTTAGCAGCTAATGCATTGCGATGCTTGCAACTTATTGTTAGCCAGGAGATAATGTTGGCGAGTGTAATGTTGAATGCGAATAGGATACATTTGATACATTTTATGCGACTTTCATAAAAAGAAAAAAATATCACCTCATGCGGAATGATAAAACGAAGCTTTTTTTCTATTTACAGTTTATTCATACGACGTTTAGTTTCACAGATAAAAATTAAAAACTCGGAAGACCTTTTTCCTGAAATTCAATTTTTCCGAACAAACTTCTAACTTTTCAATTTTTATTTAATTTATTATTAAACTAAGCGCTCTATAAATAAACTTTACGAATAAAAAAGTTTCGTCTCATCGTCGTCTGTAAGGTGATATTTTTTAAAAATTTATTTAACGAATACAAACATTTCTCTGAGCTCATTTCTCAAGGGCGTGTATATATATATATATATACAAAGGGTTAAGAGAATGTACTTTGTTATTTTGATAAACGACAGCCTATAGGTGAAGAGATGTAACGCTTATATTTCTCAAAATATAGTCACTCTTGTATTACCTAATTGTTAGGAATTATGCTGATTGCCTTGATTATACAGTAATTAACGCGCCGTATCTTTGAATCGTTTCGAATGAATTTCTCACGCAAATTAAACGGATACTTAGAATTGTCTATCTTTGTTGTAGAACGAGGGAGTTGCAGTACGTTGATGCTGTTAACACGACAACGGGGAAAGAGGGATGGTTGACTTTAAATGTTAGCGAACCCCTCGCGCATTGGGTGAACAATCCTGATGGAAACAAGGGATTGTATCTCTCTGTACATCCTGCTGATCGTTCTGGTGAGTCAAAATTCACTATTTTACCAAACTACCACCCAAAATAGAGTATCAAAAAATAACAGGCTAGAAAATAATCTGTAATATTCGATACAGCAGAACTCGTAAGCATTTCGAGTTGAACGTATTACAAATTCAGCTCCATCGTTTTTCTTTGTGTTAAAATTTGTCTCGCGTCTATCAAAGTAAGCTATTTTATTGCTTACTATCTCCGATGTTTATTTCACGATTTTTCTGTAAACTTGTTTCGATAAATGTTATTTATTCGAAATATTCGATCGATTCATGGTTTACGTTTGATTGTCGAATTTATCGTCTCGCTAAGTAATTGAAATACGGAAATGTTTTTGATATCGTTCGCGAGCTCAAGTAATTTTAATACATGCACACGTATTCTGTGAATATTTCTTTACTAGTCCGAGGATTATTGATTTACGTTCACTAAACCTCGGTGATTAATGGTTCAAATACACCGTGGATCTCGATAAGCATTCGCACGTCACAAATATTTATCGTCGAATAATTTACATTCGAATTGGCTATTAGCGCGTAAAAGTGAATATTTAAATCAACGGCAATAAGAATTTACTTGGCGATACTAAATAATCCAAGATAACAGTAATTGCTACAGCTTTCATGGAAATGAAAGTTTACATTAACGAAGGGTAGAGAACAGTGATCGACAATAAGGACGTTTAGTCGTCAAGAGGCATCGCATGAAAGATAGTTTTATCACTTACATAACGAATAAACATTTTGAACCTACCTGCGTCATTCGTACATTCGTCGTTCGTCATATTTATCCAAATATGTCCGGATAGAAACATATTAGGATTAATATTTATTCGACATTTACAGAGAAAATATTAAGAAAGGGTTAATATTTGGCCACCTAACGTGTTTTCCTCCCTTAACTCGTGATAATACGTAGATACATCACGCGGCGCTCTTAGAATGCGGTTCTATTAAATTAGTTCTCTAATCGAAGGATTAACTCTAATTGTTTTGGCAACGTTATAACAAAATTCGAATCAACGACAAATGTCGTCCAATAGGATCTCTTTCATTTAGTTTCGTTCAATTTTATACAATTTAATCAGTTTTCTCCAGTTTTGATCGGATTTGGTAGCCAGACTGGTTACCGAATCAATTTGTCGCCGGAGAGGAGAAAATGTTTCATAACTCGCCAAGAGATCCTCCCGATCGCCTTTTCTATCTGAAAAGATCTCGAGGATGGTAACCGTAGACACATGTGTTCGGACATGTGTGCGATTGTGCGAGGCGGTGTTCGAGCCTTCGAGCAACGCAGACGGTTTGTATTGAGCAATAGATCGTGGCTAATAAACGCTTCGGGGTCAGAAGTTCGACGCGGTAAATTCCGGGCGTTTCTTGTACACCTGGCTCGGAGAAGGCAGCCTCCACGGATGTATAAGGTACATGCTTTCTCGAGCGTACACCTGTTCCACGCTCTCACTCCCATGCTGAAAAGCGTTCCCCCGGCTCGCACACCGCGCGACTCTTCGAATGTATGCAGTCAATCGGCTTAGCGATGGCTTCGTACCAGGCCTCGTTTCCTTTCCTTCTTTCTGCTTCATTTCTCGACTTTGTTGCTCCACCGCGGTTCGTTTCATACGACGATACGCGTCACGAAATATTTACATATCTTTATTTTATATCGTTTCGGTTGGTATTTTAATATGGTAACTAGACTGCGGATCTCTATGGAAAATGAAATCTTCGAATGTGATTGAATCGACGATTCAAATTTATAAGAATCTAAGAATTCGAATGAAATGCTACATGTTGCTACTTAAACGGCCGATTCATTTGCTGTCCTGCCCAATTTCACGCATCAACGATAACAAAGATGCAAACAGACGACGCATTATATTTGCTGCTTTTGGAGTACTCGCGCGATTACATGGCGCATAAGTAACGAGGAGGACTTAACTCGTTGCGCAATATGTTACACGCGTTGTCGCATGTTACGTTGAAATGAAAAATAAAAGGGATAACCGTCGATTGGCTCGCCATTTTTAGCTCTGCCAACGATTCCGACTATGTATTTAACCCTTTGCACTCGAGGCCTTTTTTTCCCGGCTATCCATCAGCAACTCGAGATGCTTTCTTAGCGTTCTATTGCCACAATTGTGTAAAACAATCGACGCATAAACGTTTAGTCAAAGAATTTTTCTACGGAAGAGCGGAAAATTTTCAACCGTGTATACTGCAAAGCGATCGAGAAAACAACGATCATTGAAAGCTGTAAACAGAGAAAGAGGAAGATGACAGTTGACTGGGAATCATAGACAGAGACTTTGCTCGCGGTTCGAAGTTTTCGTGCGTCACTCGAGGTCCTTGCTAGCCAGGAAAGAAATACATCATCGACGAGAGGCCAAGCCGTGGCGTCGTCTTGTCTTCCTATACTGGCGAGATGTGCGTGGGATCCAGGCAGAGGAGGGAAACGAAGGCAGACAGCAAGACGACGTTAGAAAAACAGGGAGAGGATTACACGAACGAACCAAGACCCAGATGGTGAGATAAAGACGCCCCTGATTCCGATTCTGCCACCGAATCGTAGATGAGAATCGTCGCGAACCGTACGAGGAGAGAGATTACCCCGATTCGATCCTTTTGATAAGATACACCTGTTAACCGTGCCCCGACCCGACGAGCCTTAGATCATTGATGATTTTCGTGCCCTTCTACGGACGAACCAGTCGATCTTTCTATCGGTTGAGAACGCGGTAGCCTTGGTCGATTACATCTCATCTGGATACCGCACGAAAATCAGCCGGCTGTGGAGATCGGAAACTAATATTCTTCACGAACACGTGTTTTCGGTTGTATCCAAGTGCCACAAAAGGTGTATCGATGATCTTTACGTATATCAAGCAACCATCAACCATATGGAAATAAGCTAGTAATAAGTAAACAGTAGTGCGATAACTTTGTATAATAAGTTACGCACTTTAAATAAACGAACGAACGAACGAACGAACGTACATACGTTTCAACTATGCTTGTTCCACTATACTTCCTTTCAGTTGTTTGCAAAATTTTACAAGTAGAAACACGAGCGAAACTTGTGTCCCAGGACACGAGCAGGTAGTTAATCATCCCAGATAGTTTATCGGTTTCGTTTTTCCTCCGAATCGAATAATCTCGTGCAATTTATCTTTCTTTTGAATTACAACGTTTCTTGTTCATATTTTATCGGCAGGATCTTGTCCATACGTTTGGTTCGCAATGTATTTTGTTGGTACACATTGTAGAACGAATTGATTGCATGGAACGAACACTGGTTGCGCTCGATATTCTCAGGAATGAGAAATGATCGAGATACCGCGCCTTGGATTACCGACATCGAGACAGTAATTGGATCACGATTGTCGAACAATTGGATAATATTTGAACGCTTTGTACCACGCTTCATCTAATTTTCTATTAAGACCGCGGTATACGAGAAATATTCACGATGTCCGATCGCTAAATTAAATTCTAATTACGCAGAATTGTTCGGAATCGCTTAAATTTTAATTAAAGAAGAAAAGTGATTGTTTCGCATAATTTTTTTTTCTTTTTTTTTTATGTTCCAAGCCCCTTTAAACTAGGATTTTCGAATTCTACTCGTCGAAATCTACAGGATTATGTAAAAAAATAAAAAAAAAAGAAAAAAAGAAATTAACACTCTTTGATCCCCCAAAGTAGAGTTCAGCCATTTGAAGTATGTGATGAAATTAACTTGTCCAGATATTAGATAAAAATAATGAAAAAGTCCACCGTAACTCTGGTCGATTGTAACGATCGAATACACATCGCTTTCGTTGGTGTTATTCGTTATCTATTATTCGAATAAGATTCCTCTCATCCGCGATGCGTGTCGCGAGAGGTACACGTCTTCGGAGTGGGGAGACCGCGAGGAAGAGAAAAAGAGGCAGGTACACGGACCAGGGGACAAGATGAAGAGAGAATGCCAAGGGAGGAATTACCAAGGAACGGAATCGTGGTTTTCTGTGTACGGAACGGATACCTGTGTACGTGCACGCGGGTTTAGGTGTGCGCGGGCCTCTGATCTTGTGTTTTATATTGAATGATCAAAGGTAAACCGGTTGTGCTCTCGAAGGAGAGAAGCAGAATCGAAGAGGAGCAAGAGAGAGAGCGAGATGCCGCGAGCGCGAGAGGAGGATCGACGAGAGGAGAGAGAAACCGGTGAGGAGGAGGAGGAGGTACGAGGTGAGAGAGGTAAGTAACAAAATGATCTAGGCGCGGCAAACAACAAACTGTACGCGCACGCACACCACCGCCCGTTCGAACCACTCGCATATACACGACGTCCGTCCCAATGCCTCGTTCTACGGCTGAAACGTGTCTTGTTTATATCCACGATGTCGTTATGGCAGTCTCTCGTGTGTTACTGGCGAGTATCGCGCCAGGATACAAGGATTACAAGGTGGACACGCGCAGTTCTTCGACGGTCATGAAGAACGCTCGCAGTGGTTGTCGCCAGAGATGGACGAAATTTTATTCGAATAATAAACGACGAATTACATCGAACCGTATAGCGAGTCACAAAGACGTTCGCTCGGTCGAAAATGTGAGAAAAACGGACGATGTAACGAGTCGACGATGAACATTTTAGAATTCTTTTATTCGAAAATACGTAGTTCACGGTTCGACGTAACAGGACCGTTCGAAAGATTTCAAAGATTTTGGTTCATGAAACTGAGTTACAAATGACGGGATACGAAGGGATAGAATGAATTTCTTCATCTAATAAAAGGTTTTCTAAAAGGAGCTTTAGGATTTGGTTTTTTTCATACCAAACTAGGTGTCGGTCAGCGTAGTCGCGGTGGATATATTAGTATTTTCACAGAGGCCCCATAAAAAGCTTCTTTTCGACGAAAGAAAACGAGGAAATTTTTTTCAAGAAATGTATCCTTATGAAGATATTTCAAAAAAAAAAAAACTGCACATTTCATGAGTATTTCCAAAAAACTGATTTCATCAAAAAATAAACTTCGATCGTTCGGGTGACGTGCTCTTCTAATTTTGTTCTAACGATAAAAGGTTTCCTCGATTTCTTTCACCGGAAGAATGCTTTTCTACGGGGACGTCCGCGAAAATTTAATTTTCACCGACGACCCTGATAAATGTATATGCACAAATATTACAAGTAAATATTACAAATTATGTAAATAAAAATTATATAAATCGGATATATTCCACGCTAAACCCTCTTTCGGGAAACTTTTACTACTGAACACTATTTTCTGAACGATCTAGCAACTCAAACATACACGAAGAAGAACCCAACGATAAGCATTGAAAACATTTGATATTTATTGCTACAGACGTATCGTCTCGAATTATGCTTCAAGTTGAAAGAACAGAACCTCTTTCGGGAAACTTTTACTACTGAACACTATTTTTTAAATGATCTAGCAATTCAACCATACACGAAGAAGAACCCAACGATAAGCATTGAAAACATTTGATATTTATTGCTACAGACGTATCGTCTCGAATTATGCTTCAAGTTGAAAGAACAGAATTTCGTCGAAACAACCGACGGGTCACACAAACCTCGACGAGTAAGTCATTACACAGAGTTTTTATTCTTGTATTCGAAGGAAATCAGTTGTATCGGAGATACACACTCGGTTGGATCGTTCATTCGTCTCTGTTTTCCTTTCTTCTTCTCTCTGGTTAAGAACCCTTCGGTTTGTTTGCACTGGTTCGCCGTCACGCGGACGCGGCTCCTCTCCGTCCACCGTTGCGAGAGGAAGTTTCCTCCGGTTGCAGAAAACCAGATGCTTTCGAAAGTACAGCCCGGCTATCTCTCTGGCTCTAAAGACCGGCTACACACCTCCGCGTGATACGCCCACGCATGCCTAACTGCGTGCTCGCTTGCTCGGTCGTCTCGCTCGCGCTGCAAGCTTGCGACACCTCGCTATCACCGCGAACGAGAACCAGCCTTTGTCAGATGTCTTGAGATTTATCGTGGCTGCTCCGCTGCGCCTGATCGTTCCAAAATTCCGGAACGAAAGCATCGGGATAGGCTAAACTTTGCTCGAATAACATCGGTTTGGTCCACGAGCTCGAACGGATATCGTCGATTGTGGAGAATTTCGGTTCTCTTCTCCGTCGAACAAACAGATTTCCGAAACGAGATTTAGATTTTCGTTTCTTAATAAGACTTTTATTTTATACCTCGGAAATAACGTTATCAGTGGAGCCGAAGCATAAAATTTTCTCTCCTCTTGTCGAGGGATTCCGCAGTGAATAAGTTATTATCAAATTTTTGTTCGTTTTATTACTAACAGTGATTATAATTACGAAAAACTGAACGTCCACGTATGTGGCCAAGGGCGTGAAGAAGTTTTTTTTGTTTTTGTTTTCCACGAGAAATTCAGGTGTTGATTTCGAAAGTGGCTTAAATCCATTCTTGATAAGAAAACGCATATTATTCGATTAATAATTGCCATTATTTTAATAGGAACTGTAAATTTAACTTGTTTATCCTGTACGCATATTTTTACCTGTGTCGGATCACGTACGCTTAAATATCTCAATTTAAGTATAAATGGAGTTTGGCCACTTTCGAAACAAACGGTTCGTATAAATATTTTTATTTGTCATCTATTACTCGAACGAAATTCTACCCGTTCATTGTATATTCCCGTAACGTATCTCGAGCCAATTATTCTCGCATAACGAAGTCGGTTTATCAGCAGTTAGCCAATCGTTCGCTCGACTGCGTTTAAGGATCTTTGTATTCCCCTGAGATGGGTAACTGGAGGCTGTGGTTAGCGAAGATTCAAGAATACCATGCTCGGTTTCTCTCTTCTTCCGGTGATCTTTTCTCCGTGCCGAGATAGCAGATTTTATGCGCCGTTTGAGAGAAATGTCCGCGATCGTCGTTTTATTGGACAATCAAGATATTGAGAGAGATTGTACCGCGAACTCTAGGAACTCTGCAGGACGGATGATTGCGACGATAGCACTAACGCTGCGTGCTTCGGTCTTACTTATTCAAATGCTAATTCACTGGTAACGGAGTTGCTATCGGGATGCTAATAGGACGGTAACAAAGGTATTTGACTTGTGCCTCTGGAAAATGTGCGTCCACTCCGGCCAAGAAATTCTGCGAAATTAATGATCTCAAAAGGATCTTCGTACAGAACTACGTTGTTTTTTTGTCTTTTTTTTTTTAGCGATTTGCATGAATTTTTTTAGCAAGAAAGGAATGTATACGATTTACTGAAATTTTGAGAACATTTTATACATAAATTCAAGTAAATATTGTAATTTTTTGCAAGTATTTCAGCTACCAAGCATCTCTCTGAATATTTTACTGTCAAATGTATACATTTAGAGGTAAAAATTCGCAACGTACGCCACATGCTAAAAATAACAAATATCCTAACACCTTTAAGCGGTAGGGTATGCTAGTCAAAAATATAAAACGATAGATTCCCTTACAAATAACGTCGCACGCGAAAAGATAGTAAAGGCTATTTTTCGGTGTACGCTCGCCGTGCCAGAGGTTCAAGGATAAAATCATTTCCTACAAAGGGGCAGTCCTAGATCAGGCGGCAACGCTTTCGCAATAATTCCGACAGTCAAGGACGTGGAACCGGTAACCATGTTCGTCTCGCGATTCATTTTAACTGGTCAAAATTATAAGGATTCAAGAACGAGTAACGTGCTCCAAAAAAAAAAAAACTTGCACCGAACGATAATAAAGGTGTGCTGGAGATTGGCTCGTTAAAATTAAGATGATTCGGTTAATCGTTATAGCAAAGAATTTTCGAAAAGGACCTTTAAGATTTTGTTTTTTAATAAAACACAACGCAAGCGGTATGGATGATTATTATTAAGAAACAGAATTCTAAAGCCCATTTTGGAGATCCCTTTAGAATGTCACGAAAATTACCATCCAAATGTCGCAGGTATCTCAAAACTTTACTAAACCGTATCGTTATGTTAATATTTTGTTGCTCCTCCGTTCTAGCGACAAACAATTCTATAACGGTGTATATTTACAGTTTATTTTAGTATCTATTACTGCATTAGATGGATGAATGCGTGTTTGCGTGGTGATAATCGGAAAATTAAGGAAGAAAGACAGGAATCTGAATATCATTGCGATACCTGTAGGCAGAAACCAGGTGTTCGCGACTGCTTCGACAGGGATACCATATCGTAGACAACTATGGAATGTGATTTATGCAAGGAAATCAATAAAATTAGCATTATTGCGCACATGTCGCATTGGCGAAAATTTATGGAACCATATGGCAACCAGTATTTATTCTAACGAGTATTACGGTTATTTAAGAGTGACTGCGAGTATTTACGAGCCAGGTATTCGGTAAATGATTTCATGAAAAGCATCAGGCTCTCAAAATATTATACTTTCTCGTAATTCGACGGTGTGTGCGCTATCTCCATGATGAATTGCCGTCAAACGGGGTTATTTGCAACAATAATAATACATTACAATAATTGGGAAATTATTTTAAAAGAAAGAAGAACGTTCCCAAAAGAATGTTTATCGAATATCGTTGCGATATCGAAAATAAGCGTTATCCCCGTGTTAAACTATAGCCACGTTGTCGAAAGTCCGAAGTGTCCGATCCAGAGAAATTGCGATGTAAGTCGATCGGATTCGCGTCTACGAGAAACATCGTCGACAAGTTCGTCGCCGGTTGATTCTATAACGGCGCGCAAAGTGCAGCGGCAGGTGTCCGCTGCAATCACGGCAAATGCGCATTCCTGCGAGCCAATTTACTAGCTTTCTCGGACTCGGCACGGTCGTGCTCGTAAGACGGATCATTTGCATACGCAGCAACGCTGCACGCTGAGACGAGTCGCCACTCACGAGGATACAATGAGACCGTTTGAATTGCTCGCACGTACGCGTGTCCTTTCGTTCGAATTTCGATATCGCGCGAAACCTGCGAGCTGCATGCGAATCGATTTCGGTTAAAGAATCCTCTTCCGTCGTACTTGGCGATTCGTTTTTACGTTGCGGTTTTCCCTATCGCTTCATTGGAATAGTTTTCACGCGCCTCCCTTCAGCCGTGAGCTATCGACATTCTTTCGAATACGCGAACTTCCTGCCAACGAAGGACCAAACAGTTTCTACGACCTGTCGCACAGAAAGAGATACTTCCAGAATAAAATAAATTCCTGTTTAGGTTCAATTTTTCTAAGCACCTTCGCGAACATTTTATGAATCTTCGAGTAAAACAATGCTTCTTCGCTAATTCTTTTTGAAACGATATTACAAAACGATTTATTTGAAACTTTATTGCGTATATTTATTATTATTAACGCTTCTTTGCGTATATATTATACGGTAAATGTTAAGAAAACATTTGCAAACACGCTTTTTAGAATAAAACTGCTCGTGGATAAATATTTGTCTATAACGACAACATCCGCCTTTCGTAAAACAAAGATAAGAAAAGGAGCAATTCGCTTCGGAGTAATTCGCTTCGGGCTCCGGTATGTCTAGATCCGCTAACGATCGCGTTTCTCGATTAGTGTAATATTCGTATACGTATACACATTTAGTGTAATATTTCTAACGTTGATATCGTCACTGTTACCAATCCACGGGACAGCTTGCGACACGCTATTATGCTAATGCATGTAAAGCAGCACTATTTTTGTCGCACTGTAAACTGTTAAGGAATATAATTATTACGGCATGAATATTAACGCGGCTTCGTTAATTATAATAAACAAGTGTCACAACTTCTTCAAGTTCCGATTACATTACGAAACGTTCCAATCTGTCGCGTATTCCACCGAACGCTGAAACTTGAGCGAATCGTTACGCATGCCGCGTAAAGATAATTAAGAATAATTGACCGATCGGTATGCCAGTCGACGGAACGATCAATTAATTAAACGTGCAACGGTGTAGCGGCAACTTAATTGCAGGGCCAACGCGTTGGGAAACCATGAACCGTCGCCTATATCGACGAAGTGAACGGCTCGACACGTATCGGGCTGCCTGACATAGGCGTTGAGATTCTTAAATAGTTAATATTCCTGAAGGTTGGCTATTAATAATTCCAATCCGCCGCCTGCCAGGCCATTCTAATAAACACGCGAGCAAATGTGATCGTCGTTGCGCGCATTCCACTTATGGAATCAAATCCGAGTAATTCGGAAAACCTCGAATTCGAATCCATCCTTTCGATTCTCCTTGCTCGATACCGTTCGAACGCGAGAAATGCTTCTCCGCGTTCAAATTACGTGTACAGTAGAATCTCAGTCGGTTCTCGGTCAGTTCGATTAAGGGAATGTTCAAACAATGGAACAGTTTAGTATTTTCACTGAATCGATCGTTCCATACTTGGGATAAAGTAACAATTATCAAGAATCTTGATGCGTGACTTTTTTTTTTATTTGTGATGATTTGGCGAAACGAACGAATAAACCGTTTGAATAATACGAACGTTTCATTATTTGTAAATAAAATTAAACTCCTTGATAGCTCCTACGAGCAAAACATCATTTTCACAGCTTCCCACTACGGTACGTTGTTCCTCTTCGTTGAAATAAAAAACTTTTTCATTTCCAATTTCTTTATCCTCTGTATCCGTAAAGCGTTAACATGACCATACAATGAATACGTTGTTGACGTACCTTATCGTTTATTTTCCTTGTCGTACTGGACGAATTTCGTATATTACCCGAAACAATTACCGCGTATCAAATTGAGTTTCAACAATCCCTGAAGTTCGTGCGTTGCATAATTATACAGAGCGAAGACTGCAGGCATGATTTTCAGTCTTTTAACGAAGTCACTCGTCATGGCTGGTTTCAGTGCACGAAATGAGACCGGAGGACATCGGAATCGTCGGATTCAGGGGTGATCCCGACAGACAACCCTTCATGGTTGGGTATTTCAAGAGCTCCGGCATCAGGGAGACGAAAGTACGACAGAAACGAGATGCCAGGAGAAGAAAGAAGAGCGAGTCTTCGAGTTTGGATTATCGGAATAATCCATACACCGGTAAGTCTGGAAGGTAACGTCCTATGTACCAATTATTATATTTATTTCAATCCAGACCTAATCCATTACTAGACTTTCAATTCTTGTATAGTACACTTAAACGATGATGCCAGAGTGTTGAAAAAAATAAATCATAGATTTTAGTCATTTCGCTTCTTGCTACAGTAACGTCGTCGTTAGACGCACAAATTTGTCCACGATAAATGCACAGAAGTTTCCTTATAAATAATTCCTTAGAAATAGTCCTTAAAAGCTAGCGTTGATAAAGGATATTTATATATTATCGATACTTCATTTGCAGATCCCGGCGTGCAGTACAACTCGAGGACTTGCAAAATTCAAACGTTGTACGTCAGCTTCAGGGACCTCAAGTGGCAGGTGAGTTATGCCAGAAATGTGTAACCGTACGGAATACGTGAGACCTGGGCACTTTTAATATACCATTGTTTAACGTACCCTTTCACCACTTGAAAATTAACGCCAGATTAATGCCAAAATTGTCAATTTTCAATTTATACAGTGTACATATTTCTTAACAAAATAAATGATAATATTATTAAAGATCCGTTTGATATGATTTTAGCAAATCTTCTGTTTTGAACGACATCGAATTCTAAACTATGTAACAATAAAGAAAATGTTGCATCGTACATTTCTTCTAATAAACAGTAGTAATTGTTCGCCCCGAAAACTATATACTGTTTCAATTATATTTGTCTACAACTGTACCAAAGCTAATCGAAAAGTGAGTATCACGCTCGGGGATCTCTAATCGTAAGCTTCCTCGTTTCTTCCTCGTTTTAATTGAAAAGAAAATCTGCCCAGGTCTGCGATGCCCGATGAAAGTCTGTCTGGTCTCGGCGATGCACCTAAGAACGTAATACGTTAACGATTAATAAATGTTTATTTTTCAGGATTGGATCATAGCACCGGACGGGTACGATGCATATTATTGCAGCGGCGAATGCAATTTCCCTTTGAACGCTCACATGAACGCGACCAATCACGCGATCGTCCAAACGTTGGTGCACCTGGTGAGTCCTGGTAAGGTACCAAAGCCGTGTTGCGCTCCGACCAAGCTCTCGCCGATCTCCGTGCTGTATTTCCTCGACGAAAGCAACGTTATACTAAAGAAGTACAAAAACATGGTCGTCAAGAGCTGCGGTTGCCACTGATCGTCCCATGATTAATATTTTGCGGTCTCGTGTCGAACGAGGCTCGACGAAAACGTACTGAAATCAGAAAATCTGAACCACAAAGAGTTAGCAAGCGTGCATTCGAATAGAGCCGAGCGTAAACGATACCGATTCGACTGGATATTCACCATGTCGAATCGGCTATTAACCATCGGTTCGGAAATCGACTCGATCGGCGAAGGGATCGAGTAACCTTTAACGACGACGAACCGAATGTCTAACGTTTCCAACTACTTGATACTTATCATGATATTACTGGAACACGGATTCTGTTCTCGTACGTCGCTGGCAGTCTATTATTAGATAACGGAATTATTTATTGAACTCGTCGATTCGTGTCCTCGAGCGATTTCACAGTCGTCCAATGTTTCAATTATTGTTTTACTTGTCGTATCTAAAACGATTTACCTACCTGTTTTTTTTTTTTTTTTTTTTTGTTATACGAGTTTAATATCGTATCAACTACGTGTTTATCAGCGACAAACTAGACTAATGCTATAAGTATGTATGTCGAAATATTCGCATTAAACGAATTAAAGTTTACTGAAAATCATAAAAGGTCATCTCGCTCGAAACGTGATTGTCGCGGACAAAGTATTTCCTGAACTTCAAAGAGCAATTTTTTTAAATGACTATATTTCTTTATAACGGGACCAAGATAGTGTTATTCCTATACAGGCTGTCCCAGAATTAGTGTAAGAACCGGAAAGGAGGGGTAAGTGAGACGATTCTGGACTACAATTTCCTTTTCAAAAATATTGGATGGTGGTTCGTTTTTGAATTACTAACGAAAAACCATCAACCAATCACAGCGCCCGAGTAGCGCGCGCTCACTCGTGAGAGGCTGGCTCGAGCCAGGACTAGCAGGCCAGCCATTGGGCAAACCTCTCGCGGCTGAGCGCGCGCTACTCGGCCGCTGTGATTGGCCGATGGTTTTTCGTTAATGATTCAAAAACGAAGCCTCATCCGACATTTTTGCAAAGGAAATTGCGAATCAGAATCGTCTCGGCTACCTCCCATTTTCGATTCTTACACAAATTCTGAGACACCCTGTATACAGTAAGTAATTTTAACACACATACACGTACAGTGTTCGTTTCGAATTCAAAACAAGACAAAAACAGTAAGTGCCGAGAAAAGAATTCTCCTTTTTAAGAAGGACCAATTGTCAACCCTACCAGTGAGTATCGAATAGTACTTTTAACGTTCCCAATCGCTCGAAACGTCTATGTCGATCGTCGAATGATACGTTATTACTCGAATTGGCTCGATTCGGTCCGATCGTACTTGAACCTTTTGCACTCAACAGAACGATCCTCTGGCGCAAGTGATCAACCACGAGGCGACAACAATCTACGTTTATCCTGAACTTTCGTTGAATACGTTGATAGGAATATCGGTACACGAATAGGCTCGTAATTTCTTTATATATATCTTTGTAGAAAAAATTCATAACTTTTAAACTAATCAGTTCTTTTATCCAAGACCGTTAATATTTTTGTTAAGAGAATAGAGTAATGAATTTATTAATGCATACAAAAATTGTATATAGCGTTATCAAAAACATCGAGGTGATTTTGATTTCATATTAAATAAAACGGTATTTCAATTTTCGTCATCGCAGCATTTTGCCAACTGCCTACCGATTCACTTTTGTTTGAAGAATTTCACGTCAGGTGTAAGTTTGACAAACATTTGTCTGGATTTGCTAATCTCGTCCCAAGGAAAATATCGTTGGGTGCAAAGGGTTTATTCCAATGTCTATTCGCCAGTGCTCGATGGCGAGGGTTAAAGTTGATCGATGGCGGAATTTTAAGCCGGCGACTGACTTGCAACAGAACATTGTAATCTAACGCGAGCATTCGCTTACAAGGAGAGTGCAAGACCTTCAACTCACCAATTTCATTGAAACTTTGTACACTTATATAGATTTCGTTCGTATATATATATTTTTTTTTTTTTTGACGAACCTCTTTGATCATCTACTTTTTACTAAACTGAGTAGGAAGCATTGAGAGTAGGGATGGCGTGAAAAATCACTAACAATGATTTTTCACCGTGATCACAGAATCACGGTCGCAGTCGTGATTAAACTTCGATCACGACCGTGATCCGAAAGATGGCGTTTCAGAAGCGGTTCATGTTAATTATTATCGTTAGTGTATCACTGTCTCCCCTTAGCGGAAATTCAAGAAACTACTAATGAGTCAAATTTAAATTGTATTAAAATTATGTTAACATTGCTTTTAGACCATATTATAATACATATACAGGGTGTCCCAAAAATGTTGGAGGTCCTTGTAAAGCGTGGTTCAGGGGGTGATTTGAAAAAACTTTTTCCTTAGCGAAATTGTTGTCCGAGGCTTCGTTGAGGAGATATTAAACAGAAAACCCCGACCAATCAGAGCGCGAGTATGTCGATGGAGCGGCCTTGGTAGCGTATGAGCGCGGCCGCCTATCGCGTAGCCTACGCTCAACCGGCATACTCGCGCTCTGATTGGTCGGGGTTTTCTGTTAATATCTCCTTAACGAAGCCTCGGACAACATTTTCGCTAAGGAAAAAGTTGTTTCAAATCACCTCCTGAACCACCCCTTTCAAGGTGTTACAACATTTTTGGGACACCCTGTATAACCTAAGAACAACATAATTCGTGAAAGTGAAAAGAATGTTCTCGACCAATTAGAAGCGATCACGAACAATCACGAATCACTGTGAAAAATCATCGTGATTGTGAATGAACGTGATTGAATCACGAGTGATTCAAAAGTAGCAGTTCACGCCATCTCTAATTGAGAGAGAATTCAGCCGAGATTTCGAAGCGAGCATTCGTGATTCCAGAAACGATCTTGTAATGTAACGCTGGTGCCGAACCGTAAAATTCGTGCCGAGCAGTTACATTAAAGCGTTCTGTTGCAAGTCAGTCGCCGGCTTTAAACAACGCAGAGAGAAAAACAACATCGGTCGTCTGGTGCCAAATTTCGACTAGTAGATAGCGTAATTCTCGAAACAAGTGCTTCCGTACTAACGATTGTAATAAGTGCTGCTAAGGGTGAGATGGAGAATTCCGATCAATGAATCGACGTGCAATCCGACGCATGATTTGTCCGGTTTTAGTGGATACATTGTAATATACATTCGTAAAAGTCGGGGGTAATTTAACGACATTCCGGATCGTTTCATTATTTTTTTTTATTTTTTTTTTTTTTAAATCAATTCAAATATCTCATATAACATCCAAACGTTCAGTCGGTTAATATATCGTTTAGTGATATTAATTTAATGACTCGAACTTCCGATGTTATAGTCCGAGAAAGAAAGCATCGTTCTGAAGAACAGTCTCTCTATCTCTCTTGTTTTGTTATCCCATCGGGAAGCACACGTGCTTGTGTTTACCTGCTCGTCGGAAAGTATCTTTATGAGCCGGCTAAGAAAAATAAAAAAAAAATATATATATATATTTCTTGTAATTAGTCTTATTTATGTCTGTAAGTAAACCGTCTCATCGTGTGACCGAGAACATTGTATGTAATACTCGTAGCAGATTCGTGCGTGAAATATTTTGCAAAAGAACAAATGTAAATTTAATTGTCCAATCGGATAATTATTACATGTTGATTTGATTCGTTAGTCCAGAAATAAAAATTAGAATTCGAACTGTGGAATGAGTATTCTTTAAGGAGAACGAACACACGAGTAATTATTTAATCAAACAAAATAACAAAGTTGACTTTATTCGTCATCTGTTACTCGAATAAAACATCGTTCATCTTTGATTTCTATTAATTAAATTTCTTTTCCGACTCCCACAGTTTCAATCATATTAAGGTAACAATAGCTACTAGACCAACCTAATCATAATCTTAAATAATTATTATTAATTATTAATTATTTAAGATTATAATATGTGTAATTCTACTTTCTATGCACGTGAATGCAGAATGTAAACGTATTAGTGAACATGTACGTAGAAAGTAGAAAGTTCGTTAGGACGATTTTATAGGATCGTCATTACCGTGCGAAGGGGATCAAGATTGTCGAGTAATACTAATATTGATGATGCCGGATCACGACGGAGTGCGTATCTTTCATTCGAGTAAACTTTATACGTGCAATAGAGCGAGAACTTATGTTAATTAATTAAACGTAGCCGTACAGCTTTTATCACTTTTTTTCTTCTTTTTTTTTTTTCTTATCTTTCTTTCTTTCTTTTTGTATAGATTTATATTTTTTACAAAGCCGTGAGAAAGAGTATGAGAATTCATAGTCACTTAATCAAAACTTGTGAGATTAAAGTTATAAATTATTTCAACGCGTAATCCGAACGTGCCGCTACTCGAGAAATGTGTCAGCGTTATTTCAAAGGAGTTTAACGAACGTTAACCGTGTGAATGAGAATGAAGCATAGTTTATTTTAGCCACGGTTGAGTGAATGTTTGTTGTGTATGCGGTAATATAAATCGATGAATATATAGTCTGTGGTATTATTAACACAACTTTTGTAATGACAGTGTAAATATATCGTTGTAAATACGTTCTATAATACATACTGTATAATGTGTCCAACGCACTAGCGATACCTTTCCCACTAGTATACATATAAGGACATAAGGAAAGCTATTTTTTTTTTTTTTTTTTTTTATTATTATTATTAATAAAGACTTAGGCCATCGTTGGCCCATGGATGTTAGCTTACAAAACTATAAAAATATAATACTTCTATCAAAAGTTGTTTATATAGCTATTCTCATCCTTTTACAATTATTCCCTTGCAACTTAATATCACATTTCTTGCAAAAATCATTAATTATTTGAATTTAGAGGCAAGCTAATGGACCCGCGATTGGTATCAATTCTTTACTTTTTTCTGCATATTCATATAATTTTACATCGTAATTATCATAATTCAACTTCTAATTGTTGATTTGTACACTAATAATTGAATGATATTAAATTTTTTTATATAAATAAAAATTCCGTAACATGTGGCGCTATCTTTTGGTGAACTCTTTAAGTTTGTCGTGAAATAGTTTCCATCTCGGCGTCGTTCGATAACGCCACGAACATGAAAATTTTCAAAATATATATTCTCTACTTTTTTCTGCATGTAAACGTAATTTTACATACTTTCTGTCGTAATTCAACTAATAATTGTCGATTAGTACACTAATAATTGTCTAATGCCTAGTTTTTTAAAGAAATGAAAAACCTGGAAGTGTGGCGCCATCTAGCGGCGCCAAAGTGGCAACTATTTCACGACAAACTTGGATGGTTCACTGAGAGATGGCGCCACATTTTTCGGTATTTTTATTTATTTAAAAAACTTAATATCAGTCAATTATTAGTGTACAAATTAACAATGAGAAGAATTATTACAATAGAGCTAACATTTTCAAGTTATTTGTCATTTTATTATCTTAATCACAATGGAGTAACAAATACAGTGTTTCTATAATGGTCACATATATCAATAATTATAACATCGGTGTATTATAAGTTGCAAGCAATGTATTTGCATAAAAATAATTCAATGTAAAATTATCAGAAACGTTGTGCGAGTATGCCTTTTACTTATTATCCCATTG
This sequence comes from Hylaeus volcanicus, assembly GCF_026283585.1. Classification (NCBI taxonomy): domain Eukaryota; kingdom Metazoa; phylum Arthropoda; class Insecta; order Hymenoptera; family Colletidae; genus Hylaeus; species Hylaeus volcanicus. The sequence goes on along the minus strand of NC_071976.1, from coordinate 34,631,322 downwards.
CAATTTATAATAATTACTCAAATGCTTTATAATATTAAAGTTCAAAAAAACTGATCTACTTGCAAGGTAATTCAATAGTATTATTTTTAACATAATTGCTAATTAAAAAATGTCATGTATCTGTACAAATGTATGCATATTTAACGAACATCGACTAAACTCACAAAGTAGCATTTACATTTTTAGTGTTGCATCACAAATTAATTTGATACTTATTAAAATTAAGATTATATGTTTTTTATATAATTGCAATATTTATTTTCGTGCATCATTCATTTATATTACTGAATTTAGACATGTGCTTTTTCTCTTTTGCATACATACATAGTTCTTAATATTGTTCTTTCTTTTTTTCTCTTCTTTATAAAAGATTACAATGAATGCAAAATATCATTATTTTTATTAGAAATGACAATAGTAGTTGTAACGTATTAATGGACAGCATTCTGACTTTCATTTATGAAAACTTTCACTACTAAAGGGACACCGCATTTGACAAAACATCTTCTTCAATTATATGAACAAGAATATCCTCTAAAATTGTTTGATATTTTGCTTTGCTAAATAATAATTAAAAAATAAATAAATGTAAGATACATGTATATGTAACACACAAAACGAAGTAATAATTGTTATTAGGTGTGTATTATTTTGTAGTAAATCTCAAAATTAAATAATGGGCTGTTCAAAAGTTACGTCACACTCTTAGGGGTAGCTTGGTCAAAGAAAAAGCAAGTTATAAGAAAGGATGTCAAATATGTAAATTAAAATTTTATCGGTAATTTCTTTTTTATACACATGCTTTGCTTCAGTGAAAGAGATCAGATGAAATTAACATCACGTAATTTATGAATAGCCCTTAAAATGTATTGTAAAAGAATATTTAACAAGATTTTTGACAACCTTTAAATGCATACAAAACATGATTTTCCTTTTCCTAATACATTTGAAAGTATATAAATTAATATAACAATTATTGCCTCATTTATTTCTAGAGAGCTTTATGAAAGATCATTTAGTATAAATCCGGCATAAATTTATTCTACTTAACATAGATATCAGCAATGAAGAATCCAATGTTTTATATGTATGAAGTATATGTAGTTGTTTCTTAAAATTAATTTTTCGTATAAATAGTTTATAATTCTATAAGCATAACTTCTTCTATTTCTAATGGTATCATTAATTGAAACAATTAGTAGCATACATTTTCAAATATTCAGACGTTTCTGTGCGATGTCCATTTGCATTACACCTAGCTACAAAATGCAGTCTGAATGAAAGAAATAGTATGCTATGGCACATAAGCTTTACTTCCTTTCTCAGTCAAATACTATTTATATTATCTCCAAATTGATCCATTAATTAAAATGCTATCAGTGTACAAGTCTAATCTTTTTAATTTACATACTGAAATAGATAGTTTGCATTCAGTCTTTTTGTTGTAGCATTACAACAGTAAATCACTATACATTCATTACTCAAATTTTCAAATCAATTGCAATTTTGGAAGAATATGTAACCGCATGTTTTTATTTTAAAAATGACACAATTAACTTTATAGGAAGTGAACCCATTCTTTTATGACTGAACCCCAAATTCGTATATTATGTTACTAATGTACAGCTGTATTTCTTTTTTATACTAGTTAAATTTAATAAAAATCAATTGTAATAATGCAATGACAAAATCATTTACAATTCTATCGAACGGTTTTCAAATGTATCTATTGAAACATTCTTTTAGACAAGTTCTATCTATGAGTGACACATATTCCCGAAGATAAATAACAATATTTCGTTATTTAAACACAACAGTCTATACATACTAATTACAATTATACATTTACTATACATAAAAGCACGTAAAATTTTCAGATAGTTTTTTGTATGGAAACCCATAACAGAGTAAAGATCATTTTTATCAAATAAAAGAGTTCATTCCACTTTTTTTAAAAATTGTTATCTTATGTGCAATAAATGCAGCGAGATACAAAATTTAAAGACACTCATTATTTACGATATTAAATTTTATAAATACATAAAATTTTAATTAGCTGTAGTTTTTATATACATAAAGCATTGAACAAAATTGTACAAAATGAAAATACAGTAAATATTATGCATTATTTAGAATGTATCACAACAAAATTATATAAAGAAGACAAGCAAACAATATGAAATAAAAATAATTTCTGAAAAATATTATTGGAAAGAAAGCAGTATTTTTGTTAAGTACATTATCCATAAAATTTTGTGTTACCGTGAATCAGAATGAGGAGATTCAACGATTATCGTGATTTCATGTGATAAATATTGTAGTAGAGACTATATAAAATATAAATTTTCATATCCATTTCAACAAAATTTGTCAAAATTTCTTACCGTATAGAATATGTAAAAAATTCGTATTCGATTAAAATGTGGAACTTTTTAAACTGATACTATCTCATAAAACGTTTCCCTCTTTTCAATTAATATTTGCATTAATATTGAATGATTGCTAGCTATATCTTCTTTACATAATACATATATGTAGAATAAATTATACAAATATATACAAATTAAGTTCTACACATTCAACGTATTCCAATATACAAATCATTAAATCCTTAAGTCAATATGTACGCATATATAAATGCCCCTTTAGGTGCTTGACACCAAAATATACTACATTCAACTAGATTTAATATGTATAATATTCTTATTCGATAGATAGAAATTGCATATTGGTGTAGACAGTTACAAATCTTTAAGTTAGAAAACATGTAAATTTGTTTACGAAAGTAAAGTATCTACATACTATTTTTGAAAGTTACTTTTCTGTCAGTATAAATTTGCACTAAAAAGAGTGTATATATGCTAAATATGGCATATATATGTTACATATGAAAATATGGCAGTGATCAAATTATTGAGGACATTTGCATTAGGCCACAGTGTAATACTTTTATATTGTTTTTAGATATAGTATTTTACGTCCACTGTTTATGATTTTTATCCATTTTATCCAGTAAAGTCCTCGAATAAAAATGACCAAAAGTTACAATAAATGGATAATACTTAAGCAATACCATTTAGTACATACAATAATTAAAAAAAGTTTGATTATGACAGCAAAGTGGAAGTGTAGTAATTGACTTACGTACTATTATAATAACAACCACAAGTAGTAACAGAGTGTCTTTTGTGCTTAAGTAAATTAATAATCAATTAGAATACAGTAACTCATTGAAAACAAGTTATTTTTATCTTCGCTGTTTCGAGTAATAGAGAGAGAGAGAGAGAGAGAGAGATATTGCTTACAAAAACTGTACTGCTTTAAGCCTAATATAATATGGTGAGAATTGTTTTCTTTCATAGAGATTTGAACGTCAATTTCAGTTTCTCCTATTATTTAAAATAGCGAAAATATTAAAATGGAGTAACTTTAGTGGAGCACTGTGTGTAATTAAATTTGTACCATTCACTTACATAAGAAATTACTTTAAAAACAAAGCTAATTTAGTTACAGATGACATCATTTTAATCATCATTTTAGGCTGTACTTGTATGATTATTAGCACCACTGATAGCACTAAACAAAGCAGCGCTATTACGTTTAAAATTACCAACTTGTTCATCAGGCCAAATAGGTTCTCCAAGCAAAGATGATAAATTCTGACATAGTTTCTGATAATTTTCACGTAACACTTCTTGATATTCGTGTTGATCAGATGTTATTAATTTGCTATTTATTTGAAGCGCTGTGTAACATATCTTAACAAACTCTCTGAAAATCAGTGATATTGTAAGTAAAATAATAAATAATTACTTTTCCTTCCTTAATAAAGAAACTTACCTAAAGACATCTTTTAGTTCTTCAACTTTATCATCTGGATATTGTGGCGACAATGCAGGATCTAAAAATGCAGAAGCGTATGCAAGTGGTCCAGCATTTACCGTAACACATATGCTTCCTTGTAGCCTTAATTGTAATTTTTTCACATCTGTCGGACCTATAAGAGCGACATCTTCTAACTCTTGGACGCGCTGTCGCATTTCATCCAAAGCAACTTCAATTGGACTCAGTTCCATTAACCGTTTTTCAGTTACCAAGATGCGTTTTTTAATGTATGGAAAGGAATATTGAGCTAAAATATAAATGAGTATTAATGGTATTTGTTTGTTTATAAATTATTTGATAGGTGGCAATTAGATGGAAAATTAGCGTACTTGTAACAATTGTTCTCCGTTTCCATTGATCTTCTGGATTACCTCTTGCTTTTCCTTCTTTAGTAAATGGTGTTTCAAACATGAAACACGACACATTGTGATTCTGTTCGAATTCTGTTTGTCGTGTATCTAATTCAAATTTTTCAAAGTAAGGCGTAACATGTGTCACTTGAATATATGCTAGTTTTGGATCTAATTCAGTTACATCGATAGGCACGGAGTCCATTATCATCTTGACATTCTCTGAACCAAATTTATCGGAATATAAATGATGTAAACGCTCTGAAATTTCTGATAAAGATGTAATTTTTGGCTCTTTGTAAATGTACTCTTGACCATTTTCATCCTCAAAATACGCCTAAAAGCACATGTATACAGATTACTTATACATGTATTATATGGATTATATAAATGAAAATTATTAGTAGTATCACTTTTTAATATTCTTACCGAGCCAAAAAATGCAACTCTATAGAACCTTCCAAGAAGTCTCTTCCCAGACTTAGTAACCTCGACAATCTTATTACAGGCTTGTGCCAAATGCGAATAACAATTTGCTAAAGCTTCGTAATTTCGTTTTTCTTCATACATAGGAACTATTAATCGATACAAATGTCCAAGGAGTTCGAATCGTTCTGCTTTTTCTAATATGTCAGCACAAACTTCCAATTGTTCAAGAAGTAGATAGTCGTTGTAATGAATATCTTGCACACCTAAAATAATACAATTAATCATAAAATTTTACATCTAAAAATGAAAACTAAACAAATGTAATCCATGCAAACATATTAATACCAATACATTCAAATTTAATACAAATTAATCAGAATAAATATAATTTCAAATCAACAACATGCATTTTTTACATGTATAATATAAAAATTGATAAGGAAACAAGCACGATTGAAAATAATAGTAACTTAATACATATATAATACAAACATGTGCAAAACATACAAATCTCACCAGCATCGAGTTTAAGGCTACATTCGTCTCTAGAAATATTTTCAGAGATTTTGTCAAAGGCTTCCGCTCCCCACGTGTGAACTTTCTTCAATTTCAAATATTCCGCCATTAATGCAGCGATATGTAATTGACAACAAGCGGCCTAAGGAAACAATATTAATGTATTTCATAATACATAACATACGAACATTTTATTTTAAATGATTTCAAATTATGTACCTCTGAAAAATTTCCATCCCTTGCATGATTTCTAGCCATAGTTTCTAACCACGTATGCCTTAATTCTGGTGTACTAGCATACGAATTAGCCAAACTATGTTGTAAATCCACCAACATTTCAGGATCATTATTGTGTTCTCTCATTTGGGCTGTCGCCATTAAAACTGTTCGAATCCTTTTATTAAGATCTTTAACTTCAACTGGAAAACCAGTACCTTTCATCACTTTATCAGACGAAGCATAACTATTTATTAATGAAAGCGATTCTTGAAATCTTGAATTATTCAATCCAATAACATTTCCAAGCATTTGGGAAACTGATATTATCACCTATTCATGAGCAAATAGTGCGAATAAAATATTAAAAATATTCCTAGATTTATATTTAGATAAAATGAAGATACAAATTTATATATTTAATTCTCTTAAGTATTAATCAATAATTTTACAAAAGTAAATGTTAGTGACATGTTTTTAATAATTACAAGTAATTTGATTTTTTTCAACATGCTTACTTGTAAGTGAACTCTAGTTAACCCCTTCCTGCTAGTGAACTCAAAATTACTTCTCATAAGAAGGTAAAGCAAAGCACAGGACTCTTGCCTAATGGAGCTCAGTTTACTATTACAGCAACGTAGTAATTCATAACACAAACGTCCACAAAGAACTGCATTCCCTATAAAATTAATAATAAATGATTAATTAGGATTAATAATGAATTTTTAAAAGTTTAATTCTTTCAGTCGTAGTAAAAGTCAAACACATGTTACTACATTCTACGAATATAATTGTATACTACTCATCATTGTAATTCGTACCTTGAAAAAGAATTATAGAATAATTATTTAAGAAAGCTCTAAAACTAGCGAAAACATGACGCAGCAAAGTTTCAGATTGGCCAACTTGCAAGAATGACAAATATATACTGAAAACTTTCTGCATTATAGGATTATCTCCATCTGCCGCTAAAAGTACATCCTACAAAAAAAATCACATGTATACGAACAATTTACTTCTTAGTAATAAACCACACAGTTCTACACAATATCTACACATCATTTCATACCTTAAAATGAATACAGAATAGTCCTAAACAATCCAATGCAATGAGACCAATTTCTGTTGCCATATTTGCTTCTAATAAAACTTGATGTACTTTTCCACTGTCAGTTTCAACAAGATTTTCTCTTAGTGTATTGTTATGAGGTTGTAAAGTACTAGTGGCAGACCCTTCAGTAGAAAAATCAGGTGGTGCCATTCTAGCCGGCAATGTCATTGCTTTTACTGTTCGAGGTTTTCCACAACTGTTTGCAGCATTCGTAGTTATTTGTCTTTTTCCAACATATTTAAAGTGGTGCAAACTCATTCTAAAAAGGAATCATAATAATGTATATTTTACAGTATAGAAATAAACAATCAATTGCAGAAATTTCTATATTTTTAAAAACTTTGCAATACTTTGAAAAACATTAGTCTAATGATATATTTAATATTAACTTACTCTATTACTGAAAAGAAGTTTAAAATTTCACAATCGCTGCATTGCTGCCACCATGCAATGACCTGATGATCACCCAAATATTTTATAACAAATAGGAAACAAAGTAATATGTCTCTAACTTCTGACGATTGCAATTTATCACATCTAGGCGATGACTGTGTTACGCTCAAGGAACGTGAATGTCTCTTTTTCTCACCAGTACCATTTTCGATAGGTTCACGAATGATAGTCGTTTCTTGAGATATATTTGACTGAGAGGCGCCAGACATGGTTGAAGTATCTGACTCTATACTAGTACAGGAGTAACCGTTAACCAAACCTTGACCTGCTATGGCAGCGAAATACGTAGAATCACGTAAATGCATGGATGCTCGTATTGGAGACTGTGTATCCAAGTGTAACGTGAGTCTACACATAATATTATATATAAATTATTCAAACTGCTTATTTACTTCTCAGAAAAATGTAACACGTTTAAATTGTTTGATAGTCTATAACTTCTAAATAAAAAATGTAGCATTAAAATTTTGAAAACATACCTATGAATTGACTTTGGAGTTCCAGTAGTAGTTGTATTACTACTAGTATCTTTGTTTGCTAAAAATGAACTACTAGTTGATATTCTACTGATACCATTTTGTTTAGCGTCTGCTTTATTATCATGTACAGATTGCAGTCGATGTAAATTTTCCAATACAATACCTAGCCACGGTATGTAAATGGATGCTATTCTACTTAATTGACCCTGCAACAGAATGCAGTTAATTATAAATTAATTTAGTTTAAATCTTGAAGACTACATTGCCTTAATCTTAGTATTGCATTCCATTATAAAGTATTTTATATTAACCTTACCTTATTTTGATATCTATCATCAAGTTCGTGTTTTGCCACTAAATCTCTTAATGTAGCTATTGCTACTTTTCGAATTTGTATAATTTCATTTAGAGAAGTTTTGACTTCTTGCATTAAGAGTCCAACCAAAAAGTGATGTTTACAAAAATCCTCAGATAAACAATACTCGCTCATTAAATCTGTAACGAATATTTTATATTAATACATTTATTCTATTCATATTACTTTTACATGAAAATAAGAAAATATGCGCATACATAAGGGCCACCTATAAACATTAAAAATTGAACAAAATTAAGATAGCTTAATGGAAATATGTTTTAAAAAGTTTGAGATTGCATAATAGAACATGGTGTATAACATAAAACGTGTAATTATTGTATGTACATTCTAGTCTATGTGTACACTATATTGCATAAATATTAAATATTCTAGAACTCTTAAACCCTTCATAGATTTCAGTGCATTTCAATAATATAATAAACCAGGCTTGCATTGCAACAAATAAAAATACCATAACAGTATTTTCTAAAAGTCTAGTGATTGATAGTGATTAATATTAAGAAAACTGTGTGCAACTCCCACTCACTATGGCTACAATAATAAACCACAATAAAGACGGGAGTGTATGAACATGACTTAACATACCATCACATTCTGGATCACTCTCTGTATCTTCTAAATAAAGCATAAAATGATTACATTATAAAATTGAAGATACCGAGTATGATAACAGTACTAGTTCTATATTTACCTCTGGAAGTAATTCGTGATTGCATCATCGGCAAGTTGAAAGACGCATAGTGTTCATGGGAACAAATTATTTGCAGGAACGTAAATTTGAAGTCATGCAGCGTACGTTGATCTCCAGGAGAAAAGTTGTCTATGTACAAATTGATGAGACGAAACACATATCCACGATCCATGAATGTAAGACATCGCTATTTTAAGATTTATAGAATTAGCATAGAGTATTTTATAAAGTAAGGTATACATATAATGAGTGTATTCAAGTTTTTAATAAAAAATAATGTACTTTATTATTTAAATGTAATATTGAATGCATAGATTATATTTACTTACTTTTAGGAACTGTGCAAGACTTTTGTTCAATTCATGTGTTTCAACGGGCATTTCTTTATACTTGGTCATAAGATAAGGCATAATAACTTCTACTAAACTTCGAATTTTGTCATGGTATTCTTTAGAAAATCTTTCATTCCTGTGCATCTGTAAAATAATTTGGTTAAGTTAAATTCATTTTCGTAAATTCTGTTGAGCAGTGTATGTTCCATTTGAGTAAAATGTTACCTTTATTCTTCCTGTTGAAAGTAAATGTTGAGCCATGCTTTTGATCATTATTTCGAAAAAGAAGCTGGAGTGGTGCATGAATTTATTTACTACTAAGAAATCAGTGTTACTTGGTTGCAACAATGTAGGAAGATGTTTTCCTAATTGCTCATGAACTGTTATACTGCCATTTCCTTGCGAAGGCGATACAAATACAAACTGTAAAGCATATCAATATGGTATTAATATTATTTTTTTATTTCATTTTCTTAGTCTTCTTATTGTTTGAAAAAAACTTAATATAGTGCCTTACCTTAATGTAAGCTTGAAGAGTTTCCTTTCTCCCAGCTTCGTGCACCATATTTATAAAATGTATTAAAACTCTTATAATAAATAATCCAACTTCCTCGTTCATAGTATAAGTTAATAATGTAAACAGTTGATTCAATATTGTAGGAAGAAAGGTGATAACAGTAACTAGCTGTACTGCGTGAGCAGCTTTTAATATTTTGCAAGTTTCCGAATCCGCTGGCATTGCTCCCAGTTTCGTGTCCAGAATTCGTTCCATGTGAGCAAATAAATTATGCAAGTGTACATCACGTGTAAATACAGTTGAAATTAGTTGAAAAGCTACTGTGAACACTGGCCGTTGAGAATCAATCCAAATAATTTCCGGTCCTGCATTCTGAAGTAGTATAGAATTAATTATTAGAATATTTAAAAGTACAATTGCAAATGTCTGTACATCTTACTTTACTTTGCAAAAAAAGACATTAATAAGATCATCGATAAATCAATTAAAATAATATTCAATTGTGTACACGCGTACACGTATAAATGGGGGCTTTAATTCTTACCCCTTTTCCAAGCCCAAGTGGTTGTATAGAAAGATATCCTGGAGGTAAGTGTGTTGCCACGGGTAATGTTTGTACGTTCATATCCATATCCACATTTAATCTATAAGAAATATATATTTCTTTTTATGGCTATATGAGTACATTACTATTTTGTTGTAAATAAAAAGGTATATAATATCTTGTATTAGCTAAATAATGTATAAATTAATGTATGTACACATATACGCTAATACAAGGTATATAATATGTATTTTATTTCAATTTGTGTTTAAGAATTTTGTAAAACTTTGTAAAAGGCATATCATACCTTCCCTTATATAACAAAGGGGACCAAGCATAACCAACACAGTTTTCGACTCCATTTTCTTTCTTCTTGTTCATATCACAACTTATATGATAGAAAGAAAACAGTAAATGGTGCTTAGAATGAAGTTTCGTCGGTAACCGTATTTTGATTTCTTCGTACCAAGAGGGAATTGCATTATGATGTAAAACTGCACAACATGCTCGTAAACATAAAAGTGGAGCACCAGGTCTTCCATATATACACTATTACAAAAACATGTAGAAAACATTAAAAATACTTCATTAATTTTTAAACCAAATTAGTTACTTTATTTGACATTAAACAAAAAATTAATACACATACTCTTCACACGTTATACGTACTCTTAAAGGCGTAGTATCTTCGCTGTCATCGTTCCGTAATTCAACGATGCACGCAATATTTCTGGCTCTTGTAAATATTTTTTGAGTATCGAAGCATAGAGTTTGTGGATATACATAAAGATGGTTAATGTACGTTGTGTAAGGATGAACGTCTTTTTCCGAAGTACTTTCAAATTCTGCAACTTCAAGAGTTGGTTCAGACGTTGGTGGTAATGGAAATGGCTTTAAAGCTGTTAAGGATGTAGACAATGTATCTAGACAAAAAATGAAATTAATCGATGTATCATTTATTGTTTGTAAGTACAAGAAATATATTTTACTAATCGAATACATACTGTCAGGTAATTCTGTAATTGACTCAACTTTTATTTTTAACCAGCCAGGTATCACAGTCAATTTACTAAGCTTTTCAGGTCTAAAATAAAAACAATATTCGTCAACATTCATACATAACTTCATATATAATCTTTGAAACATACTTTCTATACTCTGAAAGAAGTTTTAATAATTCATCGTCCTTAATTTTATTTCCTTCTTGTCTATATATTGCTGGAAAATCTGACGATGTATCTAATTCGTTACTATATAATCTAAATAATGGTCTGGCAGCCCAAGCAAAAGGCATTCTGTAATTCCCCAGTCTAAAAAACAAACATCAAAGCAATTAAAATTCTACATTATTTAAAGAAGTATATATGATCTATACCTTTGACAACATGCTCTGACTTGTTTGTGCAGTTTCAAACCTAATCGTGGATCTTTTGCAGCTCTTAAATATGGTTCCGAAGTTTGGCATATGTTTCCTTGTAATATTTTATCTATTCTTACAACCAAGAATATATCAGGATGAGGATTACTAATACTAAATATGGCCTGTAAAAGTGAAAAATAAAGCACACTTAATAATTAACAAACCAATTATTTAATTATACTATTACAATTGTTAACAACAAACCTGTTTTGGATATTTAATCCAATCTAATGGTATATTTTTTAAGTCATCTGGTAATTTCATATTTTCTGTAGATTCTGTCATAATACCTACAGGACTTAGTTCTTTTACCATTTCTTGAACAACTTCATGATTAATATCAAAATGAAAGTTTTCTGTAAGTTTTCTACCATTCCTCGCATCGTAAAGACTTAATGTTGTTTGATATGGTTCCACCTGACACAATGACTCCTTTTCATCTATTGGTGCTTGTAATCTAAATTTAAGACTTTCACATTTCACAAAAATTCTATGTCCAAATTGTTCTTTGTATGGATCAATATTTTGTTCATTAGAATTGCCTGGGTGTTGCTTGCTATGTGGAATATGAGGGTAAATACTGAATAATCTTTTACGATTTTCACGTCTAGCTAATGCTATACTGGTATCAGTTTCTCTAGAATATTTGATTAGCTGTGGATTCATGCTTTGCTCCAAGCCTTTTAACGTTCCATAAACCTGTAATTAACATCATAAAACGTGATTTTCAACAATTCTATTGAAAACATTTGTAATGAATATCGCTTATATTTACACATAATACCTGTATAGGTTGAGGTGAAGGAGGGGGTGTATTACATGTTCTTTCTAATGAAGCAGCACGTTTTTCTTCTTGTTGTTTATAATGTTGTAATACAGAGCTCAACTTTAATAACCAATCTTGCATATCTGTCTCATTATCTGCTGCTAAAGTATACGATTTATGAGTCCCGCTCATTCTTAACTCAAAACAATACCTTCCACGTTTCGGATTCCTAACAACTTCGGTGCAAAAATCCATTACTATTGTTAATTTCGCTTCTCCTTTTTTTTCATCTTTAAAAAGTTCAAGAATATAAGTGCCATCAACTTCTTGTCTAAGATGACAAAATCGTCTCTTGAATGATTTTGAACCAATATTTGCAAACATACGATCGCTGCTACCAATTTCTGGTCCTTTCATTAAATAGCCTTCTTTTGTTATTCCATTACTTTTTGTTAACTCCTAATGAAATTAATTAATCTATTTGATTTTGTTATACTTTTCCATACTTGTTTATCTAATGTTTCATAGTAATATCACACAAGAAAATGAAAAGTATAAAAGAACAGATTTATTGTAACACAAGTTACAAAGTATATAATAGAAGTACATTTAAAAAATAAATTCTATTATTATTGTACTGTAAATTGTTTCTGCAAAAAAACAAATTAAAAAAGAAAAAGAATATAAAATCTATTTCTAGAAATTCATATACTCAATTCATACATTTACTATTGTACATTATTATATAAATAATATATTTTTATTAATACAATACTGTGATCAAGAATATTAATTTTACACAGCATTAATAATATTTACACTGAAAACAAAATATTTTACCTCATCAACTTGGTCTACATCTGTATCAATTTCATATACTTCATCTTTCAGATCATCTGCTTTTGATATTCTATAAAAATAAGAAAATACAAATATACTAAATTTTACTAAGTACATTATATTTAATAAACTAGCATGCTGCAATTATTAATATGACAATATAAAAGTATAACTCTTTTATTAGTCTAAAACATTATTTAGTTTAAATTTTATATGCACTATTTGTAGAAGTTAGACATCATTACAAAAATTAAATAATGATAATTAACTTAGTGATGAATTTCCTTGGAACTTAGATATAAAAACATACTTGGGCAATTCAAGATAAGTTCCACTATATGCTGAATATTTGTAATGTATAAGATTCCAATTAGATGTATAGCTTCGCAAACATTCTTTCGTAAGAAGGTTTTCTGTTCTTTCCTCGTTATCTGAAACTTGTGGTACTGTTGGTACAAGAGTACGGTATCTTCTAGGCAATACCACTTGCTGCAGAAGAAAGACATACTAGAGCACGTTGATAATTTTTTTTAAATATTGTATTATATTAAATATTACCTTTAATTAAATAATAACATAAAAAGCAAAGGAATTTTATTACAGAAGTTCAGAAACAATATAATTCATTTCCTCACTGTTTATAATATATAAAAATATACACAGAAATTTATATAATAATATATATAATATTTATATAATACATATACGTTTTTGTTTACTTCATTTCTTATTTCCAAATATTTTTTCTGTTTCCTATCTTTTTGTTTATTATTCCTTGTTAATATTATTGATATATTTATGTTTTTTCTAAACAATTTCATTTATTGTTATTATATACATTTTTATAAACATTTGTATATTTTCAATTATTTTTATCATTATCTATTCCTGAAGAAAAACTGTTTGAAACATTGGTAAAGATAATTATATTGTTTCTGTATTGCTCTTATACCAACAAAATCATATCTAATTAATTATTTGATACCATAAGGAAAAAAAAAAGAGAACATTGATACTACTATAGTAAAGCTACTAACATCCTGTGTATGAACTCATAAAGATTTATCTTTTCATACAACGGATGCACATTCTGTCAAATAGATAAGAAATGCTGAGTTGAAACTCACTGAAACATCATCTTGAGGATATAATAGAAGCTCTCTCTGCGGATCATTTTGTAATAAAGTTTTATTCTTTAATACAAAACTTTCAAAGTCTATAGGTTCTACTAAATGTGGCTTATTCTGAAAGTAAATAAGAATATTATAAGATAAATGATAACATATCAAAAAAGACATTACATATACCCTGACCTGGTTAGTAAAAGTTACTTTGAAAACATAAGAGAACTAAGATAATACCATTAATAAAATGAATGACCCCTAATCTATGTAAATTAAAACTTCCAGTAGATCATTCTATAGAAATTAAACATCAATTTATCAATCTCTATTATGTCATGACAGTAAACGAGCCAAACAACTATTCTCGAGAAGAATTCAACTTATCCTTAATTCAAGGTAATAATTAATGAACCAAGACATTGCAAGATACCATAAATGGTCATGTTTCAACGTGAATAACATTATCCTTAAAAGAAGTGGAATTTTACGTCTTCAAGCTATTATACAAAAAAAAAATTAACGCGAATAATGCTATTACGACATTATAAACAAAAATTGAATAAAGATTATTCTATTTAATCTTAAATTGGATACATTTATAACAAAAATTGTGATAATAGTTATCATGAATATTGAATTAACGAAGTAATGAATGCTCCAATAAATAATATCCAGAAGAAGTTTTCGTTGGTACTGATTATTACTGCATACTTGTTGTTTAAAACAACTGCAAATGTTGTTAGGTACACTCGAGAGGCCGAAAGGTATCGGGTTGAAGATGTCAGCAGACCTACCTGTACGGTACTCTCACGTACTACCTGAGAGACAGTCTCCCGTAATTGAGCAGCCATGCCCGGCTTACCCAGGCCACGAGTAAACTTTCTTTCGCTCATCTTTGCCGATGACACGTCGATCTCATCACCGTACACCAACAAGAACAATCACAAACATCACGCGTTCTCATTACACACGGTCGTAGTAGTAACCACTCATTATGGCCGCGGCCATATTTACGCGGCTTCTAAGCTCACGTCGTAGTAACGCATGACAGCTCACCCTATGAAACTCGCACCGTAAAGCGTAATACAATCGCTATATCCGGTGTGTACTTATACATTGGAGTCAGGGCCGGTTTTAGCAATATTAGCGCCCCGAGCAAGATTATCGTCGCGCTCCTTCAGGGGTATATACAGTGTGTCCCAAAATGTTGTAACACTTCGAAAGGGGTGGTTCAGGAGGTGATTTGAAACAACTTCTTCCTTAGCGAAAATGTTGTCCGAGGCTTCGTTAAGGAGATATTAACAGAAAACCCCGACCAATCAGAGCGCGAGTATGCCGATTGAGCGTAGGTTACGCGATAGGCGGCCGCGCTCATACGCTACCAAGGCCGCTCCATCGGCATCCTCGCGGTCTGATTGGTCAGTGTTTTCCGTTAATATCTCCTCAACGAAGCCTCGGACAACATTTTCGCTAAGGAAAAAGTTGTTTCAAATCACCTCGACCCGAACCACCCCTTTCAAGGTGTTGCAACATTTTTGGGACACCCTGTATATCGGCATTACATCGCGGCGTGAGCTTAAGGGTTATCCTACAGTAACGTTTGTAATTCGGGTATCGTCTGCTGTAGATACCAGAATTACCAGATACTGTAAAAATTAATTTCCGTTCTTGAACACGACTTTTGAAAACATCTCGAACGAACGATTAAACAAATTTTCGTCGGCTTATTAATGTAAATTTTATTCGTGCTTTATGTTCAGTCACGTACACGTTTTCATAAATAATTATCAAATTTCTGCCGAACTGGAGTACGCAGCAAAACTGATTTGATTTGAAGTGTTCTTTAGTATATATTATGGATGACGAGCTTGAAGACAGGATTTTGTATCAGGTAACATAAAAATAATAAAACGCGTAACTTTTTTTCTTTATTTTACGAAAATTCACTTTGAGATAGAGAAATTCGTCACACGTTAGATTTACGATATTCATGTCGCGTAATTCGTATTCAAAAATAGTCTTAGTGCTCTCCTTTTTTTTTTTACACAATGCACACTTTGAGCAGCAATTCGAATAAACAAAATTCATTATTTTATTGAGTAGTGATAGATAGTAAGATTTGATATCAACAACGTTTTTTAAATAAAATATGAAAGATTTATATTTTTAACATAGGACTAATTATCCACTAATGATAATCTTGTGTATACCTTTGTAATTGTGCAATAGACATACATATCCCACATGAAGCTAGTGTCAAAGTTTGCTGTGGGTATTCCTACTGGATTCAATGCTGGGATAAATACTCCTTTCGGCTATTTTTGGAGAGTCATGAGAACTTACGCACTGAAACCAGAAGTGTTAATTTGTGGGGTAGTTTTGGCAATAATTCTATTTTACATACAAGCTGTTGATGTATGGAGCCGATCACTATTAGGAAAAATTCAATACACACTTGGCCGAACCACATCAAAAGTATTTAAATTATAGAAAGTACTTAAAGAATAGCTTATTATTTACATAGAAATATTTATTATGTTTCCTCTACCTTTAAAAGGTTACAAAACTACAGTTTCTAGTTAATGATTCTGTAAACAATGGAGTAAAGCTCAGTTGGGAATTGAAGCAAGGATATATTGCTGCTTATGCAGTACAAGGCCATAGAGCTCATATGGAAGATCGTTTTGTTGTAAATGAAGACATGAATGATACAGGTGTATCTTTGTTTGCAGTATTTGATGGACACGGCGGAGATGTAAGTTTAACAATATTTAATAATTTCATTTGTTTAAATCTTTGCGAAGAAATTTATTCAGTTGTCTTCAAAATAAAATATTTAACAAATTTTACTTTTTAATGTTAGATGTTTCATGTAACATTATAAATTTTATATTGGTCTTTTACGATCTTATATGATCATTATCTTCCAAAATTGCAGATAAAAAGTTCAGCAATAAGGTAAAATAAGTGTATTTAATAATGTTATAATTATATGAAAATGTTAACACAACATTAGAAATTAAATTAAAAAACCATAAAGTAAAGAAATAGGGTTCAGTGAGATTGCAATGCATTTATCATATAAGTGTATTATTTAAAAACTAAATATATTGATATAGTTTATTTAGATTGTACATAAACTATAGATTCATACAAGTTATTTTTCATTACACTTTTATATAACAATTGTTTTGTATACTTATGATTGCTTAGCTTATATAGAAAATTTAACCATCATTACTAGAATGGTGTTCCTTACATGGAATATTTTTATAAAAATAAAGTAGTGCATGAAGAAATTTAGACAAATTATAATATAATTATTGAAAGTCTAGTGTTTCATACTTTATGTACATTGAATAGATTGTTATAATTTAAGAAGGGATATCAGTGTACAGAATTTCTTAATTACAGAATTTTTATTCTTTAAGAGCTTGCTATAACAAATTATTTGAAATAAAGATGTTTTGTTCTTTGTATATTGATATCTCTGTAATATACTATAGTAATATACATATAATAGTTATTGCACTTTGAAAATTATTACAACGATAATTCATATATTTAATAGTTAAGTACAATAAAAGAGATTACCAAGTTACATGATAGTCTTTAATAATGTTACAAAATACATTAATAATAGTCTATTAATTACATAACCATACTATGAATGTATTTTGTTATTAGAAAGTATTAGGTAGATTTAGCCTAAATTTTTTTTCACAGTTTGCAGCAAATTATGCATATGATAATCTTATTCCAAACATTAATAAAAAAGTGATTGAATTGAAAGACATAATAGCTGGTAGAGAACCTCGTGTATTAAAAGACACGGTTCATATAGAAGAACAACAGAAAGATGAGAAAAGTGATGCAGGAACCCTTGAACGCAAGAAATCTTTTCGTAAGACAGTGAGCACATCATTAACAGATGAGTTTATGAAGAAGACTGTAGGTGTAACTGATCCAGAATTACTTGATAAGTTAGATAGTTTGCAGAGACCAATTACAAGAGAGGTATGATTAAAACTATATATAATGTTTGCAAACGTAAGAAAACATATTCTTTATTATCACTTCAAGGTAAGACCATGCAGGACAACAGAAAAACCACCAAAAATAGATATTACAACTTATCTTGATGGAAATAAAATAAACTACGGTAGACTATTAACTGATGAAGTGTTAGCAGCTGATCGATTATTAGTTGAAACTGCTAAAAAAAACATGGATGTAGCTGGTAACAATTTATTCGAGTCTTATAGTATTCTGTTTATCCAAAGTTCAAAATAACTTCATGATATTTATGTGAATTTAGGTACAACAGCTTTGATTGCTCTTTTAGAAGACAATAAATTGATTGTAGCAAATGTTGGCGATTCAAGAGGTGTAATGTGCGATGGAAAAGGAAATGCAATACCTTTATCATTTGACCATAAACCTCAACAAGTATGTATCTTTGCTTATGTGAATAGACTCTTATCTCAGTTATAATGAATTTATTTTACTTAATATTGCAATACGTTTCTTTGTGTAATGAAAACTATTTTTAGGAAAGAGAAAGAAAAAGAATATCTAAAGCTGGTGGCTTGGTAACATTTAATGGTGTATGGAGAGTCGCTGGGATATTAGCTACTTCTAGAGCTTTGGGAGACTATCCATTGAAAGATAAAAAACTAGTAATTGCCGATCCAGATATTTTAACTTTTGATCTTAGCGACCATAATCCAATGTTTATTGTTTTGGCGTCAGATGGTTTATGGGATACTTTTACAAATGAAGAGGCTGTAGCATTTATTAAAGAACGTATAAATGAACCACATTTTGGAGCAAAAAGTATTACACTGCAAAGTTATTATAGGTAATATAAAGCAACATTACTATTGTGTTAGACATTAATTTATAAAACTAATTTACCAAGTACTTCTTTCTTCAACATATAGGGGTTCTGCAGACAATATAACTGTGGTTGTAATTAATTTAAAAGATCGTAAATACGGAATATCAGAGGCCAAAAAGAATTAATAATGTTTTAATTGTACAACAAATTTAAGTGATTTTTTCCAAAGATATTTTCTAGTCGGTTACATTTTCATATTAACGACTTATAAGTAAATGTAAGTCTGAAACAAAATAAGTGTACATACCTTATGCCGTATCTGTAATACTAAAATATGTGATGTTTTAATCATTGTTAAAGATTCTTCTTTTGTAGAATGCAGCATCGCTTTTAATTATACCTTTATATTATAATTACTATTTTATGTAATAGTATTCTGGAACATGCTTCATTTATAAACAAATATTTATGCATCGATTCGTTCCAAGGAACAATAATATTATCCCATAGTATGTATACCTGAAATTTATTAATATTAAATACTTATGTAGCATGCTTTTAATATTGTATTTGTTCCCAAATCTTCTTTTTTTATTTCTTCTATATGTTTATAAGATTTATGTATAAATGTTCATATTATAATTATTATTGTAATAATTATCTGAATACACATAGCATAACAAAATTAAATACTAAGATGTGATCCTTAAATAATACGAGTTTTGCGAACAAACGTGAACATATTTATTTTTGTATAAGCGAATGAATGAATTCTGTAAATGTGTAATCTGATAACTAACACTTAAGTACAATAAATTAAGTGGCTAGTAACATGTAAGTGCAATAGTTCATGTCTAAATGGCTAACAACATTTAAATTTAATAATTTATAAATATATGTATTAAAAATGATAAATAATAAAAGTGTATAATATGTTATATAACGAGTTATTTTGATTGTGATGCTTATATTATTTTATACTGTATACATCTGTTATAATTGTAATCATATATTTTTATTAACAGTAATAAAAATACTTTTAAAGTTGAAGTTTCATTTTATTAGATAAAATTGTATGACATTTAAATAAATACAGTTTGTTGTTTGTAAAGTACATACACATTTATCTTAAATATATATTATTTGATATTTAAAATTATTATATAAAATATGTAATATTTAAAATTGTATATTTAAGTATCACATGATAATCAATTATTTTTATATTTGTATTATAAACAGCGTTTAAGTAGTAATAGACTAATTATTTTATAGCTTTTTCCTATAAGTTTTATAAAAATTTATATTTATTATATACTGAATTGTAATAAATGTCATCATAGTTCCAAATGTAAATTCAACTTGTAGTTACTCTTAATAACGTAATATTAAAATGAATTGTTTAATCATGTTCAGAAATGATTACCGTGATTCTACCTAAGATTATTATTTAATAAAAAACCGACCAGCGTCGACCAATGAAATTTTGATCGCATGATAACCTCTGTTACATACATTTACATCTATATATATGTATATAACTTCGCCTTCTTATGGAACGTACTAAATAACCTGATATAACCTATATCGTTGCGTTGGAAACTGCATTGTAGGTCGATCACGTTGTGTTGTGGTTTGTGGCGTTTAATTTAACTGATGTAACATGTGTACATATACAAGGTAGTGAAATCACATTATTTGCAAACATTTGTAACAAAACTGTTACTAAGTAGTTTTAAATCATTTTAAATGATTCAACAGTTCAATATGAAATTCTTGTTAGTTTATGGATCCAGAGGATAAGTGAAATCTATTATGTGAATAATAAACATAGAAAAAAGTGTAAGCTGTGATAACACGTGCTTAACGAGAGAGAATAGTAAAACCATGGAGGGTTTTGTTGGAAATTGTAATATACAGAAACTTTCTAAACAAAATTATGATAGTTGGAAGCTAGAAATGAAACAAGTATTAATCCTTAATGACTTATGGCCATATGTAAACGGAGAAATAATAAAAACAGATCAGAATGCAATAGAGTTTGATAAGAAAGACGAGAGGGCTCTTGCCTTCATATTATTAAGTATAAGGAGGCCACAGTTTAATCATATAATGAATGCAAAAACAGCGTATGATGCATGGACTATTCTAAAAAAGAAATACGAAGCAAATGATTCAATGAAGGAAACAGTTTTGTATGAACAATTACGTCGAATGAAGAAAAGAGCAAATGAAAGTATGATGGAGTTTGTGGACAAGTTTCTATACAAAGCGAAAGAATTAGAAGACTTTGGAATTCAAATACCAGGAGAAATGTTATCTGTAATGCTTCTAAACACATTACCAAAGGATTATGAAGCATTTCGTACTGAAATAAAATTATGCAACAACATACCATCCATCGAATCACTCAAAATGCAGCTTCTTGAGCAAGAGGAACAACATCCTGCAGTTTGTTTATATTGATTTTAACCTATAATTTAAGCTTGACTCTACTAAAAAATCACTTGTATGAATTGTGACCATCCCATGTTATTTAATGTGTACTATGACTGTATTTTGAAGAAAAGTAAATAAATATATTCTCTTAATATTACAATTATTTATGTTTGAAATGAATAATTTAAAAAAAAAACTTGATATTTTCAAACCATCTTCAAATGTATAATCGTGGAAGTAATTTGATTATTTAATTTGGTTAACATATATTATTATTAATTTAGTTAGTATACAAGAGTAAGTATATACTGTATTATATGCAGAAGTGAATATTTCTTTATGAACAACAGTTTTGTTTTGTACCAAAATCGTATAATGTATTAACAATGAATAGATCACCCAAGTCCAAAGTATTTAAATATAAGTAATATATACAATATTTTAATTATTTGGTATAAATAATTTTATTATTCAACTTCTAGTACTGGAATAGCACTAGTATAATTCAAGTATGTATTTCCAATGAAAAGTTGAGTAATATTGTAGTGTATGTATGAACGGACCATCCAGGTTATTATATACATATTTCTTAAATCGCAGACTGATCTTAATTGACGATTAAATGTCAACCGAGCAGTTCAAAGTCTTCATCAGACGTATCATACTGTAGACCTATATGTTCAAAATCTACAACTACAAAAAATTTGGTTAAGATGAACTATATAAATCAAATTTACTGAATGTAAGATTGCTTAGAGTAATGTATAATACTTTCATTCATAAAATAAAAACAAACTCTGTTAAAAATTTAATTCATTTTTAACCAACTTCAAAAAGAAGGAGGTTACTCAATTCGACATGTTTTTCTTTTTTTTAATCTTCTAGTAACTGTTAATACGTTATTATAAGTTCTTAGTAAATAAAAAGTAACTTTTGAATACAAAAAAATGCAAAATATTACTTTCTTCTTTATTTTATATGTATCTAAAAAAACTTACAACTTGTCACTGCTTTTGCTTCCAATGGAGGTTTTTTAACTGGTGACCAATTTGGTAATCTCTCTGTACATACGTAAAGCAAAGGTTGCTTTTCTGGCGTGATTAATTCTTCTTGAATGGATTTACATAATGATTTAAAATCGTGTTCGGTTGGACATAAGAAACACTGAAAAGAAATAGAATATTGTTTATTATTACTATTAAGGAGTAATCACTTTTTATTAAACAAGTTTAGTTATTTATTTACAAGTGCTACAGAAGGATCTATCCCTGTGATAGGAATACGATTAGCAGACTTGCAATGATAAGTAGCATCCATCTCAGAGTCTTCAACACTGCCTGATCTTTGAGTAGTGTGAGGATCCAAATAAATTATTTCATTCCCTGTAAATGAAAATAATGTAACTAATTTACATATATCTTTACATCGAATCGCTAAAATAACTCAGGCAATTATACATGCCAACATATCCTATGATATACAATGCATAATTGGGTTTTCCTCCTATTATCCCTAAAGATTGTTGGATCTTCAATGAATTCTGAAAAATCATATGTATGAATAGAACATCCTTAATTTCATTTAAGTTTCAGTTCATCTCTATCCATTCATGCAAGAACATTTATTTCTTTATTACTTTAAGCCCATCAATGTAGATAGGATTAATCTCGCTTAATCCGAGACGAAGAGGTATTAAAAGTAATAAAGGCTTCCATTGGTTAGGTGCTTTCAGTGGTATATTACCATCTGCTTCTGCAGTTGTACCTCCTTCTATTCTACATTGTTTTACTGTAAATGTGTAATTAAATGGTATATGTTGTATACAACATTAAGACTGAAAGTATATATATGTATATATTAAAAAAAGCATCAAACAATATACAGACACTTACAAATATCATTAATTATTATCATATTGTCCAGAGCCACGTGTATTGTAATCGAGTCCCATTCATCATACACAACTAACTTTCTGAAAATTATACCTTGATAAGGCAACACTCTTATGCATACAACCACTTAGAATATCAAAAATATGTACTTTAATACTTGTGCTATTGTATTGGGACCAAACCACTGTCCAACTTCTTTTCCTTCAGATTCTCCTGTTAATGCAATTTGATGAATAGAGTATGTGGCAGTTCTTTTGTCTTCAAAGCGCTCCAGAATTTTCAGGTACGTGCTATCCTTGCTTTTCTCTGGTTCCCATTGCCAGTCTCTACCTATTTTTATGTGTATATTACATAATAACTGCATAAAGTCATTTCATCCTTTAACATCCATTACCATAGATAACATATACATGTAGTATGTTGATTTTGCGAAAGAATAACATCACATGTATTACAGCAATGACTTTCTATTTATATCGTGTGCAATTTAGAATAATATTTAGAATATGAAGTTGGTACGTGTAATACATTTGATATGTACATAATTAAAAGCATGCATTAGATTAAAGAGAATTACTGTAAATCAAGCATGGTCTAAAGCAGATAGATTTTCAAACGAACGGTAGCAGCAAATATTTTAAATATTATTACATAATTAACATGTATAACTGTGTCGAATACAATATTCTTTTATTCGTATAAATATAAAATTAGTTAATTATTAAAATCGAGTATATAAAAACAATAAATAGGGAGGATAAAAGTATAAAGTAGCAAAATTTTTTAAGATATTTTTATATATTTAACTAAAAATAATAAAATATATATATTCAAATATAACATATGTTTTTAATATTAAGTTAAATACAAATTACCTAAGTTTAATGTGATTAAAGCTTGGCCAAGGACCATTTGTCCACATCGTAACATGCAACCCCAGCCTCTATCACTTGTATATGAAGAATTGTAGCCACCGATAGATGGAAAACCTTTACGATAGGTGAACCATAATTTAGACCTTATATCGCTACGAATTGCGTCGAGTTCTGAAATATAAGATCCTACATAACAAATTTATTGAAGATCTCTTTATCGTAATTAACTATTAAACCTCTTATGGCATTATATTTTCTCCCAAGAACCCAAACTGGTTCATCTGTCTGTGGTATGTCATCTGGTTCATCTGTGATATTTTGTGTGAAAAGGCTATCCATTTCCACAATTTTTAGAAATACTATCTATATTTGTTGAAATTTTTCAAAATGTCATATGGATGAAATGCTCTGTTGCTCTATGAATACAAAGAAAGGTAAATACAGTTCTTTTCTACAGGGAGTGACCGAATTAAGGTTAAGTGTTTATCAAAGAATGATATTTCATTTGTACAATACAATCACCTTCACTTTGGCAAAGCAGCATTGGTCATTACTCATAGAGTAAATATTTCATTGTTCTTGCAAATGACAAACATACCGCTACTTTTTCACTTTACAAAAATGTCAACAATATCATAACAGCACCACAACTGACTAAGACCTGCTAAGATCTTGAAGATAGCGCGATAATAAGAGATAGTTTAAATTTTTTGCGAGTTGCAATAGATATAACAAAGTATAAATAATCCATTTGAGAAACAACTACATATCGTTTATACTAAAAACTACCTTATTCGGAAATCGATCATAAAGTATCTCTGGTATCAAATAAAATACATAATAATCTCTTGCGTCGCAATTTTTCCATTACATTGCCCCTGTGCACTCACAAATATCTTTTCGTCACGCTAGATGGCGTATGGATGTTCGATTCCGAATCGACTATTTATAAACTCGATCTTCTGTACGTAAATTTAAACTTACCCCTTATTCAAAATTTAGACCCCTTTTGGTTTGACTAAAATTTTTACATGCTACAGCACCCTACTAAATATCTTTCTGTGGTATTTTTTCATATTTTTTTACTCAACCAAGAAGAAATTTTGAATCGAAATAAATTTTTTTTCAATTTAAAAAAAAGTGGAAAAGAAGTCGGCCTACGCTGAGTCTTACGGAATTAAATGGGAGAACGAACGCAGATGTTTTTGGCAGAAAAATAAAAAGAAGTAAAAATGGACAACTTTGAAAAATGAATGATTTCTTCCGAAAAACTCGACAATTTTATAGAAGACGAATTCAAATATCTTTTTTGTAATTTTTTCGTAAAGGAGATAATCTCACCGGAGATAATTTAAAACCGAGAGTAAATAGCATTCTTCTTCTAAAATAAAATGCTTAGAACGGTTATTGACACAACTACATTTCGTCAAAAATGATTTCTACAGTGGTTTAGTAATTTCAAATTTTGACTGACGCGTTTCGTATCTCTATTTTCTTACGAACAATATTATTCTTTAAAATGTCCACAGTAATGGTCGAAGTAATGTCAAATAATGTTAAATAATGTAAATACGTGTCTCATACTGTATCTTATATGCATTTCTTTCGAAATAAACGCGGATCTAAATCCCTTCTTCTGGCTATTATTTAAAATCGAGAAAATATTGATCCGATCTGTTTTCAGCGGACCACCGCGTATAAGTTCATTTGTAAGGTAAATATGATAACAAGGAAATCTGTTTCGCGTGGCTCCGAAGTATACATTCTCGCTTGACCTTTACGATATGTGTCGTTTTATAGAATAACAAACGCCAAATTGTTACGAGTTTCGTCGTTACTGTTCCTAGCGCGGAAGTAAACGCGTAACATCGTTCAGAAGGAAAACAAACGCGTAATAGGAATTCTATAAATTTATACTTCCCTCAACTAAACGCGCGTCGGAGGACTTAATAAAACTGTGATCGCTCCCGTTGGAAAATTGATATTTATAAGAAAAATGGAACAGGGATTCGGAAGCAACCGTTCCAAGTCTACGTCAGATATTCTGGACGGAGCAGTGAGCGACGAAAACGACGCAGAAAATTCTTCGGTGAACAATCGTTGCAGGACCTTCACCTTCGATGACGTCAACGGAGTGAAGGGACCATCGACACCGAAGTCGCAAAATTTTGTAAAAAAACTGATCGCCTCTCTGGAAAGAAAAAACGAGGTCTGCAAGGCGGACGACGAGTTCGTTCAAAAATATTACAGAAGAAACGATTATTCCAATCTGAATTCCGACAAATCGTACAACAGTAGCCTCCGGGATTCAAATATAAGAGAAACGAACAAAGACGACGAACTCCCTCGGGAAACAAACGAAAGGTTCTCGAAATGTGATAATCTCGGTCTGGCTTCTAAAAACAGAGCGAATGTATTTGTTAATATCAAATTGAAAGACCAGTTTTCGTTCGAGAATCGCGGTAAGAATAGCGGCGCCAACGGATCTATGCGTCGAAGTTCGAATAAAAAGGGAACAGTGTTTAGCACAAGCGATCAACGTAGAAGCAAGTATCGAGATGAAAACGATGGATTTCCTCGGAGTTTTCATATGTACGAAGAACAGAACGGGAAAATGTTTCGTAATTGTTCTTCCTTCGACCCTGACCGAACTCGAGTTGAATCGGAGAGTCGAGTCGATCCTCTCGACTCTTACTTTTTAAGAAAATGCGAGAACGATAAGAATGGCAACAGTTTGGAAAGAATATTCGAATGTTCGAAAGAAGGAAGAGACACGACTTTGAATGGACGTTGTAGGAAGAAACTCAGTCGACGAAGATCCTTTATAGACTTCTTTGGATCCATGATGAGATGGAAGAAATCGGACGACGAAAACAGACCTCGGCGTTTTATGTCTTGCGACCATTTGATAGAAGAGACGAAGACATCCGATTCGAGGAATATCAAATTGCCGAGAGTTTCATCTTTGAAAGCTGTCGTGTTCAAAGATGAAAACAAAAACGATTGGATACGGGTAAAGCAAATAAAACTTTTCGAATCAGTGCTTCTTAAATTACTTAAACACGCAGTAAAGTTCAAGGAAGATTCTTGCACTTTTTCAACTTTGACGTATTTCTTCGTCCACTATAATTGTAACAAGAATTTAATAATAAATTACTCGTAAATTATACATTCAATAGAGGAAAGAATTTCATTCGAAGCATCAGTTTAAACATAAATATATTTTTCACGTTTCAACGTTGTTTCATTTCAATGTCCATAAGAAAAAGAAAAAGTTACGTACAGTCTATTCTTTTTAAATAAATCTCTTTTACGATCGTGAACTAATACGTCAAATGAAATTTACAGAACGACGGGCAGAAGGCGACAATTCATCCTATTTACAAAGGAAAAAGGAACGAGCAACTCTCGGTAGCTCTCACGAAAAGTAAGGAAAAATACTTTGGATTGAATGACAGCGTGGAAAATCTTGTAAAACCTTCCGCAATTAAGGATATAGCGAAACGTCTTTCACAGCAACCGGACAAGTTGCGGTCTAATGTTAACTTCTATGATAGAGGACGAAGATCTGTTAAAAATGGGTATTGACGATAGGAAACTGTATTTGATGAAACTTATTATTTCTGACATTTTTAGTATTTCCTTTTCGAAATACTAAAGAAAACGAAATATTTTACTTAAAAGAAAGACTTATTTCGATATGTTTGTGCAGAACTAAGTTCAATTTAGTGAGTTTTTGTTTGATACGAACGTTTCAAGAAAATAAGTAAGTTACTACAGTAGTTATACATAGTGTTTTGTGAAAAAACTTTCCTCTCAACAAAAAACATCGATAGTCACATTAATATGGATATTTACGATATTTCATTAATTCGATTCGTTACTCGTTGATTTATTATTTACTTCGACTCCTTAGTTGTAAATTGTTATCGATTGTAAATTCAGTTTATAATTTGTTTTACGAATGTATATCGTGCGATATTCCCAATTTCCCTATTTACTGGAAATTTGATGCTTTCTAATTTGTAAGAAGCAATAAACTGACGCGTTTATGTTACAAGCTCGACTGTAAACAGTTCGTCATAAGAACAGTACGAATACTTATTGCTTCTATATTTCTACCGATCTTTCGTATCCTCTTGTTAATTTCGCAAACTATATAAACTAATAATTGTCGTTTGGACTATATCTATTCTAGATTTCCTACATTAGAATCCTAGATTAAAAAATTAGGATTAGGATTAGGAATTGTCCTAGATTAGAATATGCAGAAAATCATTGATTACAAAAAAAGAAGTTAAGAAACTAAAATTTCACACAGAACTTTTTGAGAAATTGATCGGCGTACGAATACATTCCGCACCCACTGTAATTGAAGAAATGACCAAATGTACTTTACGATATACCCAAAAACATTCCTAAAGTTAAACAAAAAATTAAATACGTTTTCCTTTATAGAAAAGAAAAAATCACGAAAAACGCTTAATATTCGTCCTCCTATTGTGATTTTCCCTCTTAAATAATCGAGCAAAGTGAGGATAAGACGAATGACGACGGTCGAGCAACCGGAAGTGAGAAAATGCTTGCGAATTATTATCAAGCATTGGCATTGCATAATATTCGGGCCATTACGAGAGCGACACTGTACTCCGATTGGCACAGGGAACAATTTCCATTCTCCTATACGTTCGGCTCCTACCTGCAACGCCGACTACTTACCCACTTAACGTTTTCCGTTTATACAGGTCAGTCGCTCCGCACCAGTTCCGAGTTATGCCCATTTCGCGTTTAAGAGATACTCTGTACACGCTTACGATAGTTGAACACTATAATCATTTCCATATCGACGCGCCTTCGCGCCAGTGTAATTTAGAATCGTCGCGCACGCGAATTCAAGTGGTCACAATACAACAGCGACATTTCTGTGTTTATGGATTGCATTCCAAGGATCGACGGTTGTAAGTGCATACAAAATGATTTATGTTACAAGCGGTTTTAAACCCTATTTTCAAATGTAAATTAATTCCTAGATCATACATTTTCTTTTCCAAGTACTTTTCGAACTACGTTCCATATTTTATTACTGCTGGTAATTCAATTAGCTTTGCTGAGAATATCAATTAAATTACGTTACGATATTAATGTAACATTACACGTATGCAATGTATGTATAATAGTTTACGTTGTTATGTACTCTACTTGTTTTTTTTTTCCGGAGGTCTTTCCAAACAGACATTTCAGATTTTATTGTATATCGTATATACGTAAAAGTTAATCGAAATCGGTACCTTTTAATTGGGTAATTTTCGTGTTCGTCGTAATCGACGTGTACAGCAAACACAAAGCTTATACGCGAAAGCACCGAACGGTATCAATTGCAAAAGTCAAATAAATACCAATCGTCGATCAGTTTAGTCTCAGTCAGCTGCATTAATCGATAACAATGAATCAGTCACGATGATTGATACGTGGTTGCATACCTTTTGTGTTTAGAGCGTTCGAAAGTGAGAGGTTTATATACTTTTAAAAATAATTGAAATACAAATTTTTTTAACCATTCTTAAAAGAACGAGAATATAGCTTCACTTTTCGTCTTTAACGATTAAGGAACTTCTGAAAAGGAACTTCTAAAAAAGTGAAGAAATTTAAATTGGTTAAATGAAAATTAATTGAAATGAACGCAAAAATAATTGAAATACAAATTTTTTTAACCATTCTTAAAAGAATGAGAACATAGCTTCACTTTTCGTCTTTAACGATTAAGGAACTTCTGAAAAGGAACTTCTAAAAAAGTGAAGAAATTTAAATTGGTTAAATGAAAATTAATTGAAGTGAACGCAAAGTTAATTTCATCAAGAATTCCTTCGAAAATGATTTAATATCTGAAGAAGATAAAGAGGAAGCATAAAATATTTTATACGTTTCCACCCATTTTTGCCAACTTTCCCATCGCTTCGAAGAAAATGATAAGAACGTTTGTTGCTCTATGGCTGACACTGTGAACGGTTCTGCGTGAATTTTTCGTTTCAAGCAGGTCAAAAAAATGGCCATTTTACCATCCTTCTCTATAAGTAATAAATTTATTTACCTCGCGCGCATTTCAATTTTCTCGAATCTAGGCAGAGATTTTTCGAAACATCGGACCAGTGGCTCCAAGAAATTTTAAATAAAAAAATGTTGGAAACGAAAGTGGCACGGTAGGCTACACTGGCGATCAATAATTCTTGGAGCGTCCAGTTGAAAGTTTAGTCCTATCGCTCGCATCGTGAGAATCGTTTCGGTCTCCATCGACGGCGCGCTTCGCTCGCATAGATCATTGATTTTCAAAGGTCTTACCATGTATGGGTAACACGACGGTGTGAATTCGACAAATTCGACAGTGTGAATCGAACTCGAACGATTACTTGCGTACGAATCAAGAAACGTAACAAAATCAGTCGATACCGATTTAGGCTCCAAGTGTCTGTTGATCTCGGTTGACGTTAGTTGATCTAGATCGTATCCAAAGATCACGGCTTACATAAAAAAACCCAAGTTAATATCAACTACGAAGAGCCGGATCGTAAAAGTCTAAAACGTCTAAAAATCGCAGCGATAAAAACGATTTAAAAACTGCCGATAACTCGCTGTTGCGGAGAAAGCGCAAAGCCCGAGGACTCTAATTGACCTTTTTCTCTTCTTTTGTTTACATCTACAGATTAGAAAGTTGGGAAATGTGTCGAACGCGATTTTTGCAAGTAGCGTCTCGAAAGAGTTTTTACCAGTGACTGATTTAAAAATCGTTTCTCACCACAAGGAAATCTCAACGACTACGTTCTGAACGTTAAGAAAGAAAATTGACAGCCATTTAACGGTTTCAAGTCGTGAAATTTATGAACAAGTCCGCGGCAGAAACAAGTACGTATTAACGCATTCGTATCGGTTGCACGCCGGTCAGTTTTAAACGTCAAACACGAACTATAACAAAGCCAAACAGGAACTGCACGCGTGTAACCAGTGGCGTACTATACCGTGGGCAAACAAGAAATCTATCTAGGCTCCTTATTTAAACAGGACCATCGAAATCAATATTTCGACGAGACAGTGCTGGTATTTGTACCGAATATACGGGCGATAAGTAATATGATTGTTTCCTTTTTTCTTTTTTTTTAATTTATTTATTCAACGTCCCATCAGGTTTTTAGCCATTAGCGACATTATTACATCGTATTTCACATACATCACTTGGTTTTCTTCTGTCTAACAATTTTAAACTACCTAAGACTAATTGCGTACTAAATATCTTGAATTATTTTGATTTTCTCAAGATAAGTTATTATTCCTTTTACATGTTTTCTTTCGTTTAAACATTGTTTAATATCTACAGAAAGTTTTCTTTACGTGGGGAATTTCTCTTGACCCCTACGAAGGTTCGATGCGCCACTGTGTGTAACGCAACTGTTGCTTTGCGTAACAGGTGTCGCGAATACCTGCAGCGCGAAAATGTCGCGCGAATATATCGGTAGAACTCCAAGAATTGATACAAGTGTACTCGAGAAATTAATCGTGTATTCGGACGAGGTATTATCGTATCGAGAGAATACAAATGTTTCCATAAAACGTTCAAATTGGTCGTGAAATGCCTTCGTTCGCTGGATCGAAGTGAAACGTGTCCAAGCAGACGTGTCCAAGCTGCATTATGGGCTGTGCTGCTCTCTGCGTACAGAAAAGGAGGATAAGTTTAAACTTGGGAGCGACAAAATAATTATTTGCCAATTTCGTATTTTTGTTAATATTCAAAGGGAACCGTGTCTGTTCAACGAGACAAGTTCTTTTGGTATTCGTTATACATTTTTAATACCAACGTTATCAGATTTCTAGGAAGAACTGATGTAAATTGACTCGCTTGACTTGTTTTCTGTAACAGTATTATCTGTTTCAAGTACGGGACTTTCTCCTTTCGGAGCATTATTAGGTCACTACTACTACACGTATAACGTACAGTTCTTATTCATTAGCTCGAATAAATTGTTGTAAGAATTTCTACGAAGCTTTATATTTTTTCTTAATACGATATAAAAGAATCGCATTACGGTAAAAATGAATACATGAAAGTACATTGAAAATAAAATTACGTAATTATATGAATAATAAAACATAAAGTTAGAATAAATTTGCAAGTCTATATAGATCGCAAAAGTCGTGCAAACGTATATTAAGTCTTTTAACATTATCGACGAATTTATATGCACACGTATCTTAATTGTTTATATATACATTTTCTTCGTGAAAATTGGAAATAACAGTATCTCGTTATGTAAAATTTCTCATAACTAATTCTCATGTTTCGGTTATTTTACTTATTTATATTTACATTTATACTTATATTTATATTTATATTTATCGCACACAATTATACTTGTTTTTATTCCATTCAAACGTAACCAATTATCGACAACAAGTCAATCGAAGAAACGAACACTTGTGTAATACAAATAATGCAGCTGGAAAGAATATGTCTCTATCGAAAGATTAATAATGGTATATGAAATAGTTATAAGTTCCAAATAAATTTCAATCGATTTTATCTCGATAAATATTAATAAGATCGCGTTTAAAGTGGTTGTTCTATGACTTCTCGAAGTAGATTTCTTTGAATTGGATTTGAAGTCGGTAACCTTTCAGGAAACGATGGAGGGAAAGAAATCCTCGGCCGAGTCAGCCAAGGATACCGAATACGGAACGTGAGTGTTGCACCTTTGCAATGCGTTACATTCTTACGCTACAGCTCAATCATTTCACCTTTATCTTACGTTCAAAATAACATGAATTTCATACGTTGCTCATGACATCGAAACCTTCGCGCAAATTATTTTTTTAATGCCAACGTAACGCACAATGTTCGCGCGGCTTTTAAAATATACGTATTTCAAATATTCTGAAATTCTTTACAACGCTACTTTATTTATTTGCGCGACTCTTTTCCATTGTTCTACAATATTGTTACGTTCCTCTTTCATAGAAGCCTCGAGTTTTATTCGCGAAGAAATTCTTTTCGTGAAATTTTACTCGCGAAAAAGTTTTATTCGCGAATAAATTAATTTCCGTTTTCCCTGTTTTGGGAGATTTATTATTTAAACGTGCAACGTGCTGGAAATGTTCCAGCGTCAAGTACGAAGATGAACTCGTATCGTCCTGGAGGTTTTGGAGGAAAAGAAGATACGTAGTCGCTGTATTGGCGTTTCTGGGATTCTTCACATCCTACATCCTGCGCGTTAATTTGAGCGTAGCTATCGTCGCGATGACCGCGAGCATTGAAAAAGTCGACGAACACGGAAACGTTTACCTTGTAAGCGAAGGAATTTCCATTATATCTTCTCCAAATTCTCGGAGTCCGTATCATCGTAAAGAACGTCCTATTCGTCGCGATCAGACATATTCCGCATATATATTTACAATTTTATGACCCACTGACAGGATAAACAAGGTGTCCTCCAAACATCACGAAATTCAACCAATAGATTCCTTGATTTTTTGCTTATGTTAGAGTTTCGAGTAAGGAATACATTCCTCATTTTTCTGGAAATTTCTGATGGAATTTGTTCAGGTATTATTTGACAATAAAGATCGTAATATGTACGCAACGTTTAATCGCTTGTGGTACATAAGACGTAAGCTTTCGTATTGGAAAGCTTAATATTAACGATAAATATCGTGCTGAATCGTAGTAACAACACGTAGTATTATCTTTTTGATAACGACATATTGTATACTTACGTTTATGGTGGATCATTTCCTGAACATTCTTATCGCAACATCGATAACATTCTTATCACAGGATCATTCATTTCTTGTTTTCTATTCGTGATCTCGAGTTATGCTCTTTAAAACTCGATCCGAATCGATCAAAAATATATGTAAACCAGAGGTACAACTTTTATTCAACTTTTATTTTTCATTCGGACTCCTACGATATCAAATGTTAGTGATAAGAAAACTATAATCAGTACGATGTAACATACAATAATAAACACTATCCACTTTTAAATGTATTCAGAGCTTTACTTGCAGGAAAAAGAATTCGATTGGGATTCGAAAACGCAAGGACTGGTTCTGAGTTCCTTTTTTTATGGATACATAAGCACGCAATTACTCGGAGGATGGCTCGGAGCTCGCATCGGTGGAAAAAGGGTGTTCGGTCTTGGAATCGCAGCTACAGCTTTTTTCACAATTATCACGCCGCCACTGGCCAGAATAAGCGTCTCTATTTTAATCACTTTGCGAATAGTGGAGGGAGTTTGCGAGGTAAGTGTTGTCGCAATTAAATTAAATAGTTCTTTCCGCTGAAAATCACAGATCAGGATTACTTTTAATCCCTTACTGCTTGAACTTTATTTGATCTCTCAAAGAAGAACGAGTCCCCGTAGAGAACCGAAAATGCTGTAACATCGGGTCGTCCAGAAAGTTCGTGGCAATTTTTAAGAAACATTCAAAGACACGTTTGAATGTCGATATATATTTATTGAATTATATATGTACCATTTTGTTCCACAATTTTTCCACCTTTTAAGGGATGTCCACGTGTTATTCGTTTTCAACCATTCCGATATATTTAAACCTGTACCGCCTACTAAAAATCGGCACGGACTTTCCAGACAACCCAATATTTCTTCGGCAAGCTTTACAGAAACTATGTTACGATTTAAATCGAGGAGAATAGTACCCATGTAGAATTTAAGGAAAAGCGAACGACGATTCACGATACGTTTATTCCATTTCAGGGTGTGACGTATCCTTGCATTCACGCGATATGGTCGCAATGGGCACCGCCGTTGGAAAGGTCGAAGTTGGCAACGCTCGCGTTCTCCGGAAGTTTCCTTGGAACCGTGTTTGCCATGCCCGTTGCTGGCTTGATGGCCGAGAACCTTGGCTGGTCCTCCGTGTTTTACGTTTTCGGAGCGATGGGCCTCGTGTGGTTCTTTTTCTGGTGGGTAATCGTAAAGGATAAACCGGAGGACGATCCGCACATTTCAAAAGCCGAGCTTGAGTACATTAAACGTAGCCTTGGAAACTCGAAGAAGGAGGAAGTAAGTAAAATTAAGTAAGTTAAAATACAGTTTATGGGCGTATTTAGACTTGTTTCTTGGGAGAGAGACGTTCTTGAGCGGGCAGGTGTGTGTGTGTGCAATAATAAAAGTAACGACAGAAAGAGTTTTATTTAAAAAATAAACGTTAAGTAGAAAGGAACAAAGTAGAAGCTAACAAAGTAGAAGCTAACAAAGTAGAAGCTAA
>NC_071976.1:34519057-34595943 GCF_026283585.1 Hylaeus volcanicus | reverse complement strand
AAGCTAACAAAGTAGAAGCTAACAAAGTAGAAGCTAACAAAGTAGAAAACATTTTGTTCCGCAGAAAATTAATCATCCATGGAAAGCTATGCTCACATCTCCACCAGTTTGGGCTATCGTTGCGGCCCACTTCAGCGAGAACTGGGGTTTTTACACTATGCTTACCCAACTACCGACGTTCATGAATGGTCAGTAGGGACTCCATATTTAACGAGCATTCTCGACAGTAATGAGCTCCACTTACGTAATTTATTTTTAGATGTGCTCGACTTTAAATTGGACAAGACCGGGTACTTGTCCGCCCTACCGTATCTGGCTATGACGATCGTTGTACAATTTTCTGGCCACCTAGCAGATCACTTGAGAACGAAGAACATTTTAACAACTACGCAGGTTCGTTGTCGAATTTAAATTATAACGATATCTCGAAACAATATTAAAATCGACACGTAAAAGATATTTTTTGTTATTTTAGGTGCGTAAGTTATTCAACTGTGGCGCTTTCGTGTTCCAAACAATATTTATGACCAGTACAGGTTTCATTTTCACGCCAGCAGGAGTGGTCACTTGTATTACTATAGCAGTTGGTCTCGGTGGTTTTGCTTGGTCTGGTTTTGGGTAATTTTTAAAAAATTATAAATACATCGATCTATTCGAGGAACTTATTTTATACTTGTAAATTTTCATATTAGAATTTCAATGATTTTCCGCATATTTTAAATTTATCGTGGCTAAGCAAATATTTGTATTTTTTAGGGTCAATCATTTAGATATTGCCCCTAAGCATGCAAGTGTACTTATGGGAATAGGAAACACTATCGCCACTTTACCTGGAGTTGTTAGTCCAATTATCACTGGATATATCGTTCAAAATAAAGTAAGTTTACTTATTTCTACACATTTTTTATATTAGAAACATGTTTGTCTATAATAAATGTTATTACATAATATAATATAATATAATATAATATAATATAATATTTTAGTTAATAAAATCACAAAAAAGATATTGGATTTATCGTAATTACAGAGTCCTGGAGAATGGCGTACGGTCTTCATAATTGCTGGTGGGATTTATTTGCTAGGAGCTGTAATATATGGTTTATATGCATCCGGTGAAAAACAAAGTTGGGCTGACGAAAGTCTAGGAGCAGAGGAAGATACGAAAAGATCCTATGATAATCCTGCTATGGAAATAGATAATTTATAGTATAAAAAAAAAAAGAAGAATACTCCAATACTGTTTGATCGATCAGCAAATTACAGCCAACAAATGGAATTCGTATATTCAAATGGAACGTGACTCCGTATTTGTGATATTTATTTTATACGAGTGAAATTATTATACAAATAGTCGAATAACTTAAAATAAATTGAAAATAAAAATTCTATAAGAAAATATATTTTCTTCACATATCCAATCATTTTGCTAGAACAAGGAAATGATAAATAAACAACATAGTTTTAACAAAAGTCATGTCGAATCAATTATAAATAATAACTTTTTGAGAAAGACTGTATACGAGTATGTACATACAAAATGATAACGATTATATCCAATTTTTTTATTTTAAATGAAAGTGCACTCAAATAAACATAAAATACGACTACGACTACGTTGACAGGCGTGTTTTGTTATTAAAAAATAAAATCCTAAAGCTATTTTTCGCTATTGTCTATTACAGCAATAGAAAGATTAGAGATTGGATACAGAATCTGCTTTATCTTCTGATGTTAACAGACTGTTAGAAGACATATTGAAAAGTCTGCATTATCCAATTAGCAGTAGAAAATTGATACTTATAGTTGCGTGTATCTACTGAAAGTAGCTAATGATATGAAATGTGTAACAAGTTATTTTACGAAAACATTTAAAAAATCCGTAAATTTTCGATTAACTTTTTAGAAATAAAAAATTGTGTAGTTTTTTTAACACTATGTTAGCAATAAATATTTCAATTTCGAATATACGAATTTAAATTAATATTTAAATCTTTCACAATTTTTTACATACCTTTCCTCGTTTTAATATCTGTAAAATCTACGGTGACAAAATTATATATAACACATCTATTCGATCATAATAATATTTCATGTTCATAATTATCGTAATTCATAATCAATGAAAAATCTATCGAATCCCTAATAGAAGAAACCGTTATCTTCGAAAAATGTTATTATTCTATACGTACATCTATATGACTTACAATTTATTTGTTCTTTAATTAGTAAACTAATGATCTTACGAAAGTGATTGAAAATAAACAATCGCATTCATACAGCTAAATACATACATACATGACATACAGCTAATGAAGATATTTTCATGTGACGTTGATCTTAGTCGTTCTGCGTAGAGTGAAAGCTATATGAAGTAATAATTAATATAATACAACAATTTGTACCATAAAGTATTTATTAAGTAGAAGTAAGTATATTTGATGTGAAAATACTACTGTTAGAAATGTTATAAGAAACGAATTTGACAGTTTCGATAAGAATATAACCTATTTTACACTCGACAACTTTTAATATTGTATACACCTGAACTTTTTATTAACATATTGTAAAATGTAATTATATTGTTAACAAAACGTACAATGATTAAAGTTTATTTCAATATTGACATTATCTTTATTCGGCAAATGGAAAATGTTTACACATGTATTAATTTCCAACATTAAGCTACCTTTCTGCATACATTTTCAGTACTTTATTACAAATTATATAAGGATAATTATTACGTTTATATGAAGCATTACAAGAATCAGATGATTCTTAAATAAAAATAACTTATGCTGACTAATGATACTTTATAGTTTGGTATTAAAGGCGTTAAACTTGTTTACTTATCATAATTTTGGAATATTTTATGCTACATATAAAAACTACTACAAAATTAGCACGAGTAACAATGTGAATTCAGAGTTTTGAAACAAAAATACATAAAAATTGATACGTATGACATGTATATTTAATTGTGACAAAGTAGAATTACATTCGTATGTAATCAAATATATGTTCTTTTATAGATGTCACTAACTTTTCAACAAATTATACTGGATGCTAAAAAATTAGTCATTAGAATATCAGATCATGAAAATACAGCAGATAATTTAATAAGCGAAATAGAATCGGTTTGTAGTCAAATTGATAACATGAAGCAGGTAAAGAACTTGTTACAATTATTTCCGATACAGTATATAAAACTAATTATATATTTGTTATTTATTATATTTTATATTATATACTTATAGTATCAAGAAGAAGTAGAGATTTTGAATACAGAAGCAAAACAGAGGCCACATTTGAAAATAATTGCAGGAATACGGGAAGGGAGAAAGGAAAATAAACATTTGCAAGAAATACAAGCCGAAAATAAGCAATTGAAAAATGCATTGGAAGATCATCAGAATGCTCTTGAATTAATAATGTCTAAATATAGAAAACAGATAGCATCTTTGTTACGTCTGTGTCAAACACATTCTCTTTTGTCAGATAATTCAAAATGTACTAATGTGAGTTGTTTACAATTATGTAGACTCTATACTACTATAATAATTATAAGAAAATTAATATTTTTTTTATATTTCCATTCTATTCGTTTCTATACAAAAGTTAAATTCAAAATAACATTAATTAATAATGAATTACATGTAAAATTACAGATTATCATGAGTCAAGGAGAGAAAATTAATGAAATGGTAGCAGTAATGAAAACTGCAATAACCTTGGATGAGGAAAGTGAGTTGAAAGAGAAAGAAATGTATTTTAGTTTAAAGGAAGAAAATGCTACGTTACGTGAAATGGTCAATATTGCTAATAAATACGGTTCCCTAAACATGGAAATTGGAACAGAAAATAAAATCATTCCACAGAGTTCCACATCTTATCATGATTTGGAACAGTCTGATAGTACTAATGCATCTAAAATTGAAGGATCCGATCTCACCAAAGAAATAGCTTCGCCTTCTATGAGCCTACCTAAAAATACAAGTATAAACAGGAAGGTTGAAGAAAGGTTAAGCAATTGAAGAATGCATAAAATCGTTCAAACGGATCCAGTAACATCTTAAACAAAATTTGTAATGAATACCGCTCATATTATTTATTCACATTTTATAACATAAATATTGTCACGAAAGTTGTATTCCTTATATGTAGTAAAGTGCACATGCAATGTATGTACATTCAACATTTTTATGGAATTTCGTTAAATAAATGTATTTCTAAAACTCATTTTCATTTAGTGTTTCAATTTTAATTAAAAGGATAAATATATTTGTCATATTTAAAACAAATATTATAATTAGTCTAATTATATTATTATATACTATCATCATAATATATTAACAAACAAATATTATTTATGTCATATTATTATTTTGACTCAGTGTACATGTTTGACTGGACTCTATTTTAGAAATTCGACACTATACAAACTAGTGATCTTTTCGTCTTGTTTAATATATATATTCTTTTTCATAATTTTTATCACTTTTATATTTTTTGGTATTTGTAATTACCAGTTTTGTACTTGTGTATTCAATAAAGAAAACAGGCTTGTTCAAATTGTATGTCTTATAATATTTGTTTCCAATTTCAATTAACGGAGTTTCAGAATCCAACCTTCTAAAAAATATTGTATTTCAGTTAAATTTTAAAATATACATTCCGTGATTTCCAATAAAGTCGGAACTGATCGAAACATTCGAATTATTCTTGCGGTAATACGCATGCGCGTAAAAATTTGGTAATAACAGATATGGTGTTCTAGGGGAAAGAGAAATCATTTACAGCTCGTTGTATTTCTGAAACGATTGAAGAACGATCATTTTTACTTGAATGTCTGCGTTCAGCGAGTCAAAATATCTACTGTGTGAAAGTTCAACGGAAATAGACGAGTGGCATTGCATATTCAATATTCGATTATAGCATGTATGGATACATGGTATAATAACCGCAGTTCCATCTAGATTCTGTCCTCCCATAGTAGCACCTAGCACTTGGTAGCACCGTTAATATGCATCGTGAGCGATCGTGAGATGTTAGGAAGTTGCGTCTGGTTTCGTCCAAAGAGAGCGTAAGTCGGTGTGGGTGTGCAAACTGCTGGCAGGGTAGGACAGACGCACAAGTGAAAGGGCGATGGCAAGGAGTGGTGATATTCAGATATTCAGTGATCTTTAACAAATGGCTCTGTCCGAGGTGCACAATTTGACTGCAATTATCGGCAACAATGGTTTTACTGTTAACAAGGTAAGCGACCGCGTCTCTCTTCGTTCTTTGCTTTCGTCGTTGAAAATGTGACGTTCATCTTCCTCTGCTACAAAGTACAACGCGGTTGTTCTAACATAATACGCACAGAAATATGCAATTACATTATTTAAAAGTCGTTATCTAAATAACTAATTATACAATTGAAGAAATACATTACGTTCGGCACGCTGAAGAAAAATTATTCGTTCGATTGTAATTGTTTGGTAACTTACTCAATAAAAACGAGCCGATTTTAGTTTTTCGCCGATACACATGATATCGTAATTCACGATTGGATTCAATTTGAAATTGTTGATTTCTTCATTAACGTTAATGAAAAAACAGATTTTTACTCTCCTCTCTGATATTATGTTCGTATAGTAATGCATGTTTCTGCGTGTATGATCACTCAAATACGGTATTTTCGTGACAGTTCTTTTATGTCCCATGATACTCATAAAATTAAATTTTTTATCCATTAATTTGTATTATGGAGTGCAAATTGTTTTAATCAAATTAATAACAATTTAAACGATCAGAAATATTTTTATATTATTGTAACGTAATTCAGTATTCGTTAAAATTTGTTTGTCCTTTTTTTTTCTTTTTTTTTTTTGTAGAACAACGTGGTTGAACGCAACATCAGCATATTGGAGCCACGAAACAATTATTCAGTTGACCAATGTAATGCAGAATATAATTGGAAGAATTATTGGAACTACGACTTAATGGAATATAACACACAGAAAAATGTAAGAAACTTGAAACAACAATTAAATTTTATAGAATACATTATAATTTTTATTTTTTTATTTAATATCATTATATGAAAGACTTTCTATAAGGTTTCTTTATTTTCTATTTGACCTTTAAAGTGTATAGTTCGTCATTTTATACATATATGTTTATGTATAATATTATTATGCATGAATGTTAAATATCAAACCATTACATACGTATATATATTATATATATTCTATGCATTCTAACTGTAGTTAGTAGCAATTCAATTATTTGAGAATAATTGCATATATAATAGTACTAAAAAAGTGCCTTATCTTTTACTTAACCATATTCATTTGTCAAATGTAATAATATTTCAAGGAATAACCTATATACACAGTGTAAATTTATTTTCATTTTATTACACATATTGTTTAAAGATTACTAAACATAGAAATGTTATTGTAACACTAATTTATTTTTCTATATAATTTGTTTGTATAGATGAATGTAGAAGATGAAGATAGTCAGGATTTAAACAATCCTATGGTCAATGATTTGGTCTCAAAAATTCTCGATGACGATTCGATTGTTGGTGACAATGCTCATAGTAACAATTACAATGGCAATATTCAATATCATTCAGAAACTCAATCTTCTATCATGGAGAACACAGACCTCAATCTTACTACCTTAGATCATTTTAATATGCATCCTACATTCAACAAATTACAAAACAGTGTTTCTAATAATGCTAAATTTGAATGTAATTATAATAATCTTTGCGGAGAACTGAAAACATTGAGTCTCAATACATGTATGGGACAAGCACCAGACCAAGGAAATTTATATAATAATGGGGTTAATGCATATCTAAATACATACCCATCCGACTCTCATTCATACATATTACGTCCAAACAATGAAAATTCCTGTATTAGTGGAAATATTATGCCTCTATGCAATGATTTGTTAACAACAACAAATGAGACAAATTCGTGTAAGCAATCTTCTAACTGGTCAGAAAATTTGTCAACTCCTGGATGTACATCAGACTTGTTTGGAAATTATGAGCGTATACGAAATTGCACGAATCCAGATCTTAATTTTAATATGGCTGATCCAATAACTCTTAATGACATAGAGTATCACAATAATATTGGAACTGCTAATACTTATAATAATCCTACAACCACTATGCATGAATTGTATAGTATGACTGCCAATAATCAAAGTTACAGACCAAGTTCAGCAATGACTGATTTGAGTATCGATTCTGGCTTTCTCTCAAATTCTCCATTGCAACATTTTTCTCCAGCTGATACAAATTTGCATAATTGTTTTGGAAATAATATACAACGCAGTAGTACCAACGACTATAATGATTTACAAGATTCTGGTAGATTAAATATGGCAAATATCTCTATACCAAATGAAAAATTTCAATTTCTGCAGCAACAAGCTCGTAGTTATAAATTGGATCAAGCTGTGGACCAAGAATATAAACAATTAATTGACTATTCTGGTGTAAATGATTTCACCACGTCGTCGATCAATAGCTTAGATACAAATGAAAATTGTCTTTCAAATAACGATTATAGAATCGATAACAGTTTATCGAAAATTATCAGTCCAAAATCAAAGACTATCGAAACTAAGACATATTCACCAATTGGTTTTCCAAAAAATCTGAGTTCACGTCATACTCACCAGTCAATTGCGAAATATGGATACCACAATTATCAACATTACACTGCCAATAACGGCGAGACTTTGAAAATGTTACCACAGAGTTCTACATCCTATCATAATTTGAAACAGCCTAATAGTACTAATGCATATAAAATTGAAGGATTCGATCTCACCAAAGAAATAGCTTTGCCTTCTATGAGCCATTTGACCAATCCAATTGCAGGGTCTTCAATGAACAAGGATACTTTTAATTATATTGTGAAACAACATCATATGCCAAGAATACAAAATACTCCTGGCATTTCATCAGCTGACGTTCTCTTCAATTCAGGAATAGTACCAAATCCAAGTACAGTAAGATCTGGAGTATTCCCGTCGGTGATGCCAGTTCCTGTACCACTTCCAGCTCCACGTCTATTTTCTGTACTCTATGGTGGAGGTTTAAGCCTTAGAAATGGAAACGGAACAGCTAGACGTACAGCTCCTTCGAGTATACTACACTTTAGGTTGGAACAAACTTATGAACAGTTTAAACAACTAGAAAAAGAACGAAAAAAATGTGAAGCTGGATTAGCTGCTCATTTTCCTGGCAAGAGAGTAACAAGTGCAAATAATATACCTATTCCTCGCCTCCAAGGAAACCCATCACGTGTAGATCGTTTAATTATTGACTATTTAAGAGAACATGCACGTGTCATAACTTTGATAGCAAAGGTAAGTTAAATACACATATATACTCCATTTTTACTGTTATCATAAGTAAATACAATATTGAATGTATAATTTTCATGCTTTCTAAATAGATGGAACGACTGCGAGGGACCACAATGAATCAACGCGTACACAAAGCTATGGAGTATTGGTTGGAAGCAATAAAATTCGTCCAAGAATGTCGTAAACGAGAAATTGCAAATGCTACTAAACGCCAGAAAGAAAATCCACCATGCATCCTTGTATATAACGACAATGGTATGTTTCTACTTGCTTATGTATAGTAATAATGCAAATCTACTTAACATATTTAAAGCAAAAATTGCAAACTATAAATAAGAAAAATATAATGGCATTGAATGTACATTTTAGCTGTAAACTAGTGTAATCGATGAAATCATTTAATAGAAATGTAGTTTTGTTTCAATAATATACAAGAATTAAAAAATATACATCTTTCATTTTTAGAAATTCTGTTGATAATACGCGTCTTTTTTTTTCCTGAAAGTTCGCGGACTTCTGGAGATTCGCGGGCCATAATTTGTTGAACACAAATTTACATTACATTGATTTATGTTTACAGATATATTAACTTTGGCTGCCAGCGTCTACGAATTGACCAAGGCGTCTCGATATGCAAGAACTGGTATGTATAATGCATTGCAAGCTACTCTGCTGTATGACTTGGACATAGAGAAAAAAGTCGTTGAAACATCTAAAGATCCAGTACTTGTGATAAAACGTAACGAAAGTGAGGCAGTAACCG
Source organism: Hylaeus volcanicus (assembly GCF_026283585.1). Taxonomy (NCBI): domain Eukaryota; kingdom Metazoa; phylum Arthropoda; class Insecta; order Hymenoptera; family Colletidae; genus Hylaeus; species Hylaeus volcanicus. Next base: position 34,586,795 of record NC_071976.1, on the reverse strand, counting down.
ATGTCGGTGACTATCCGAATTGTACCTAGCAAAATGCTGAAAACTGCTTTTTCATAACGTACGAGAAAACATAGATCGAGCCCAGCAGCTTTTTATTTACGTATTCCGTGTTACGTTTCTGAAAAGCTTTTGCTGGCATTTATCATAATTTTATCGCTAAAACAAAGCAAAAAATGCCGCCCACTAATTGCGAATCTTCAATGCGTCATACGAAAAAGTACGCGTACTTACGCCGAAATAGGAAATATCGTACGCGTGTCTACTTTTTACAAGGTAATAGTGACTCCATAGTTTTCTACTGTACATATTTTTATCCCTACTATAGTACAGTCTTGGGAATGTCAGTTCTGGTATATAATACTTGTGATCCAATCATCTATCGTATATCGCACTTTCAAGTGATTTTTGCTTGTTCTTCGCTAACAGACTAACGAGAGAAACTCACAGACGTCAACATTTTATCTTTGGATGGGTTGTCTCGCGTGTTTCGCAATGCCAAAGATAATCGTTTAGAAATGATCGAGGATCCGAAACTCGTTGAAACAGAGAGAGAAAAGAAAAACGAAGAACAAGAATTGCTCAGACGTACTAAAATAAAAACAAAAAAAATGAAAACGTTTGCAAGAATCTCCAACTATAACTTGTTTGCGTATGTGTCATAGGCTAGATAACATAGACTAAAATCTTACCAATATATTTGTTCAGAGTGCTAGGCAGTAATTTCTTAGACTAGTTCAATGTGGCCTTCCTTAAATGTGTGACCCATGATGTGTGTCAGGTAGTTGAATATCTCGAAAACTCAAGACGCGATAGTAAACTTAATCGCAGATCGGGGGGAGGGGGGAGGGGGGAGCTTTTCAATCTGTGAACTATGCGCAGCCTTTCGATCTGATCGATAAATAGATAATATATATACAACGCAAATGATGTCCACTATACACTACTCGTAAATCTTTGTTAAAAGAGAATTTTCCTAAGGCATACTCGCTACACGCTCACACGAGAGAGCATGATTCAGGCGAGTACGTACAACGTAAGGTATAGAGAATTTTTAACGCGTGCGTACGCGAAACACACGTAACTATTCCTACAATACTTATACATATAAAAAATATATATATATACGTTCTAGGCAAATTTGTTAGCTCTACAGTCGACTTGCAACGTTCAGCAATTCCAATTAATCCATTTTTTGAGTGAGTTCTTTCACACAATGACTATATAACCAGCTCAAGAATTTTAACGTTCCAACGTGTACGACTGTATGAATCCGTTTTTATTTGTTATTTTATGTCGCGATGAAATTGCGTATAGTTTCGCAGAAAACATCGAGAATCGTTACGTTCTACGTTTTTTGAAAGGCTCGAGAGCGGCGATCGTTCCCGTATTCCTACGAAACTACAGGTATTCGCACAACGACGACAAGATACTCCGCATTAAGTGAATCTAGTGTCCACCGGTAATAGGAACAACGAGACAACATAACTTAGGTGCGACGTTCTAGTTGTCTCAAGGTCTAATTTTCTTAATACCTAAGCTGAATCGATCGGCCTGTATTACCATTAGAATGCTCGTGAATCGGTTATCGGTTGTCGAATGTTGGTGAAGCTTTAATATAATCATCTGTGTATATATCCGTCAAACTTCCATCTAAGCTGCATCGTACGTAGTATTTCCCGAGCGATTAATCAGGGAAAGGTGTGTTGTTTTCATTTCTCGATACTTGTATATCAATCTTAGGCGAGACATCGCACCGAGGTATTTAATTTAGTGTACTAGTAAATATTGCGTTACTCGAATAGAATTTTCTGATTGTCTTTGCCGCCGATCCCCAAGTATGAACGAGCATTCCGAATTCTGGACAACCTTGTCCCTGTATAGGGACGCGTTTTACAAAATTGTTAGAGATTTATAGAGTTTTATATGAATATTATATTTCTCTCTTACTCGACATTAATCCTCGTCGATCAACGATCACGGTGTAACTTTAACATTACTTTTTAGAAAGACGTTAATCCTTCTCTCTAAATTCCATATAACACTGGAAAAGAATAAAGTGGTATTTTTAACTTCTCAAGAAAAATTACCGAAGAAATTTGTAAAGCTATTTATTAGATTAGATAACATTTTTGTATAAGGTATTTCTGGTAAGACACTTAATCGAATCTTCTATATTCGCTACTTTTAACGGACCTTGTATTTATGAGAAGAACTGAAATGTTACGATCGATATTATAAATCACGAATAGTATTATTAACGTCTGTTTGTTACAAACTCTGTACACAAATCTTGTTACGCCACTGCCCAGAACGCATAATTTTCCGTTGAGTTTTGTCGAGCTTTTCAATTTTGTCTACTTAGTATCGGTAAGGGAGAAATAAAATTTGTTGATGTTGGACGTAAAGCAAGTTTCGGCAGACAAGAGATATTATCGTTAGGGAGATACGTAGTTGCTCGACTGCGTGGAATATAAAGTTACATCAGTGAACTTTCTATTAAACGCTATGGAAGAAGAGAGCAGCGGTCACGCTCGGCTGCAAAGACAATCCCGTGCGAAAACTGGCCCTGTACTATTCAAGTTCTTCAAGAACTCAAGTTATACACACAGACTGTTAACTCGCTTTTACATAGCGCTTACGTAATTATTGGGGACCATGTCGAGCATCGTCTCCTTGTATATCAGCATACCTTAGAACCTCGTTTTCGTTACACGAACGAACACATGCATTTCTTCGCGTCCTCTCTTTCGGTTTAGTCTATTTTCAAGGGATACGCGATGCGTGGTTCGACCCCTTTTTCTCGCGTCGTTCTTCTTCGTTTGCGTCCCTCTAATGTCCCCCTGCTATGTTTCGTCCCCTCTCTATACGACGAACGAAAAGCAAGCAGCAAACAAGAGACGTCGTGCTTTTTGCGTGACGTTCGCTCTTTCCTTCCAACCCCAATTTAAACATGTGTCCGGGATCGAAAGTATAGGTTTAGAGAAAATTTAAAAAAAAAGTATATATATATATATGTATGTATATGTGTGGGTGCGTGTAATGTTAGTATAGGATAGATTATCGAATGCTCATAAGCGTACAATGAACAGATTAATTCTGTCGCTTGCGTTACAATAGGAACGTGAAAACAGCGAAACGAAGATACACGTGCTGTGCGGTGTTAGCTGCGAAAAAGCAGGCAGTGCTTTACAGAATTTCCTTCCGCATTTGTCGACGTATTGTATTGTAACTGTGATATATATAATGCCAATTTGTACATAACTTGTGCAGAGTTTCTCGCGGCAAAGGATACGGCGCGCCCAGCAAATTGGTTGGTTGGTTTCTCCTTTCGTTTCGCGTGTATTTCATTTCGACATTTTTTCGCTTCGCGAGGCGCTTGCTATTTCTGTGTAACATGGAATGTGATACCGATGAATAGACTTACGCGTCCGGTTGTAACTTACGAAGAACATCCGCGATAAAGCATTGGGAGTTTGCGAGGCGACCAGAAATTGAGTATACGAATTTTTTGCGATTACGCTTATCCAGTATTGGCAAGTGAAACTTTCCTCCATAGTTGTAGTATATTTATGTTATCGTTAGAGCTATTATATATGCAAGAAAAAGTCTTTTAAACATATTATGTGTGATTTTTTTTTTTTTTTTTTTTTTGAAAGTGGTATGTTTTAAATAATATTTAAAATTTTTAAGTTATTTATTTTCGAAGAGAACTCGAAGAGCAAAGAAAATGTTGGAGGCAAAACTATTAAAGTACTTATTATATATATTAATTTTAAAAGCTATAAAAGATACAAATTTAACAAATCGTTAAAGAAATTTTGACAATTATTCATTGTACCTGTTTCATTATCAATATGTATACAATAATATCGATAAATGTAGGTGTTCGCAGTCAACGGTGAATTCAAATTAAAACTATCTCGCTATATGTATACCATCTTGTCATAAATTTTAAGGATATACGTGGTAGAAATGATTTGTTAAATTTCTATTAATTTCGTTGCGGGACGTTAATTTTTGTCAGAGAATATACAGAGTTCGTTTAAGAATTTTCTCTTATACCTAAAATAATCTCTGAGACTGCGTCAGGAGATGAAAGGATGGAGGACAGTTTCGCTTATCAGACTCGAGTTACCACCTCTAAACAAAAAATACGTATCTTCTACTTTTGTCCGCCCTACAATCTTCAAAAGTTGCATAAAAATCAGGGAAGTAGGATACTTTGTGGATATTCGTTGTTAGTGTAGTTAGGCGGGCTGGGTCATTGACGCGTATTAAGTGGTTCGGTCGAGCGAAAAAGAACGATACAAGGATCGGTTTAAATTTGGAGATGCAAGGGTATATAAATATGGATCATCTGAAATAATCGTTTACCGATAAAAGATAGAAGAAGAAAAAAACGTAACAGGTTTTTCTCCGTCATTTTTCTTAGAATCTGATAACGTGAAAGAAAATAATTTCTTTTCGTTTTCTTCGAGATCACGTCAAGGTCACTTCGTGCATTTTAAATGGAATATCGTAACAATTTATATGACCTCGAAAAATTGGAAAGAAAATATGAAAAAAAATGGAAAATGGTACCAGAAGTATCGATACCACGAAAATCTTATAAAAATTGTGAGACTGAAACTGAAACTGGCGAAGAAACATCGAGGGATACAACGAAGTAGGAACAACCTTATGCGATAGAAATTTCACGGAATACATTCGAGAAATTCATTCGAAAGACTTGGCTCGTCTAACAACACTATCGTAACTACGAGGTGCGATCAGTAGGATTTTCGGATATCCAAGAACGATCAAGATTTTGCCGATCACTTGATCGACAGTACTTATAGTTGGACTAATCGTCAATATCGTGCAATCATCCGAATTATCCACGCTAGTGTATTTGGCCCGTAAGATTATCCAGTTTCTTGCAGTCCGTTCAAGAAGCGCCACGGTGTCACGGTCAATCGGATTATTATTTATTCGCGTCCGTTACTTTCCGAATACTCCGTTCGGATCGTACGCAAAGAACTGATGTATATAAGTTTCCTACCGTTTTATAGTAATTTCGAGTTTCCTTTCGGCTTTCTAAACAACTTCAACGTTTCGTCGGTTACTTGTCCTCTTTGTTGGTGATTCGTTGTGGAACGTTAACGAGTACAAAAGCTGCTGATTTCGAATTTCACGCAGCATCGTGGTTTCGCTCGGTGTATCAGCCAGGGTCTTTGAAGGCCTTCAGGGTCGACGGAGGAGCGTTATGTCGCGTCGAAATCGTGTGTACAAAAGCCTAGGAAACTTGTCAGGTACCGCAGCTTTTCCGAATGAGCATCGTCAGGGTCGGGCCTTTCGGTTCATCGCAGAAAAGTATTCGCTGCGCGTAACTTAACGCGTTGAACGCTGGACGCTAAACTTTTTGTTTAGGCTGAGATCGGAGATGATAAACAAAAACGCAACGCCGTAACGTAAAATTAATGAAATTTATTAAAACGATTTAAACAAAGATACGGGGGTTTCCTTTGCAGACATTGCAAACGAAACGTTCGGCTGGTACCGTTTCGGATCGGAGAACTCTAAATCTGAATTATTGGTATTATTATTATAGTTTACACCTGTCTAACGAACTGCGATCTTCGATTTTTCGGTGTTTCTCAGTCGCGGTAGAGGCAGGCACGTCGGCGTAGCCTAAACAGAAAGTTCAGTGTTGGTTTTCAGGGATTGGCACGGCGTTGAACGTATTAAACGGGAAAAAGGGGAATCGATAGAATGAACTATCATTCGGGTTCGTCCGTTTTTTCTACGCGTAAACTTCTGTTTATTTCTTCCTCTTCGTAAAGGCACGGAGAAAGCTTTCGCATAAGGCTAGATATGTGCATGCGCACGTATTAAGTGATTACCTCGTGTCGTATTTATCATACGCAGCATCGTTTAAGAATAGGAACACTATCTACAACGATACGTGTTTGACAATCCTATTTAAATTGCATGTGATATTATATATTACCGAATAGCTAAATATATATGTATCTATGTACGCATACACGTACACAAGGTGTTTCGCTGACTCCGTTACGATACTTTTTTTTCTCCCGTAGTGCTTCTAAAAAGGTACTATCGTTTCTTCCCCTGTATTCTAAATATTTAGGTCAATTATATCTTGCTACATCTTGTTCCGATAATTACGTAACGAGAAATGTATGAATTATATTTTTAATACGAAATGTATTTACAAAGGTTTTACTGCACAAATGCATATTACTTATCGGTAATGATTTAAGTGACAGAGTAGCGCAAAAGTTGTTTCTCTTAATATCGAGTAGTTGCGAAGGAACTTGATCGCGTCTAACATTTGGGTGCGTTACAAACTTAGATGCCACGAGTAACGTTCTTTTGATGAGCTTCGTCCCAAAACCGATTTCGATTGAAATATCATTTGTCGAATTATACGTCTACGCAGTAAAATTAAAATCAACTGATCGCGAAAGGTCATCGAGAGATGTCACTCGCACGCCGTCTGTTTCTCAAAGTACAAGGATATCGCTACGTCGTAAAAATTGACATTGTGTGACCAGTTGAATTCGATTCAACTGTAGAGGGACGAGAGTTGGACTTTAACTGACGAGAGACGCCAGATAACTTGAATATATTTGCGAAAAGTCGTTGTAACGGGTCTGATCAAGCATTATGTGTACGTGCGTGTGTGTGTGTATTTGTGTGTATAAACGGCGTATACGTGCACGTATATATGCTCGTACATACGAATACACAAATGAATATACGAGCGCTCGGAGCGCGGTAAAGCTACATAGAAAAGAATCTTGAGCGTCCATAAACACGTGTATATAAAGCAGACGAGGTAGCGACGATGAAAAAGTAGGAGAAAACCGACCAATGTTTAACGCACGAAATTGTCTAGGATGTATCGTTAGTGTACATAGTAAAGCGAACGATTTCTTTGCCTATCGATGCGTGAAAATATCAAGAAGATGCTTATATAAAATAACGTTTCAAAAATTTCAAATAATAACTAGAAGCGGTACAGGGTCTGGGTGTGACGATTTTAAAATGCCAATTCTGCATCGTACAACGGAAATTAACGTACGCGCGATAATAGACAGTGTTTAATTTCGTTTATCGTGTTACGTTCTTCTCTTGGAATATGTGCGTAACGTGATATTCTTATCGACGTGAAATTTCAGAAAATAAGGGGAAAAAGAATGTAACAGAAAACAACGTGTAGATATTTCGGGCGAATTTTACAGTATTACAGGGTGACCCAAAAATGTTGGAGGTCCTTTGAAAGGGTGGTTCAGGGGGTGATTTGAAAAAACTTTTTCCTTAGCGAAATTGTTGTCCGAGGCTTCGTTGAGGAGATATTAACGGAAAACACTGACCAATCAGAGCGCGCGGATACTGTTGGAGCGGCCGCGGTAGCGGTGGCTACGCGCTAGGTAGCCGCTCTCGTACGCGAACACGTGACTCGGCGTGCATCGAAGGATATTGACGCGGCCGCTCAGCGCGTAGCCTTCGCTACCGCGGCCGCTCCAACGGTATCCGCGCGCTCTGATTGGTCGGCTTTTTTTATTAATATCTACTTAACGAAGCCCCATCCGACATTTTTGCAAAGGAAAAAGTTGTTTCAAATCACTCCTCGAACCACCCTTTTCAACGACCTCCAACATCTTTGGGACACCCTTTATATTCGTAGTAGATCGTAGGTTCTATTTTTATTTTCACTTTTATTTTTGAAATTCGCATTAACTTCCAATGAAAATAAAACGTACGGACAATAAGGAACTCAACATTGCATACACAACTTTCAGATATATCCGAATGGATCTTTGTTTTAATTTAACGTTACATTGATACAACGTTACATAAATGCCAAATATCTACTCTATCGTATTTAAACATTTTCAAAAGCGACTTAATAACTTTGTTAATCGTGTTCTTTAACATTATTTTATTTTATCGCGATACGATTAATGTATTTACCATAAATGTTCAACTTGTACATTTAGGCACAGGTGAATTTTTATGCTTTCCACGTTCGTATCCACGGAAACGAATAATTCCACTTCTGAAAAACATCTTTAAAATGAAACATTAGAAATACTATAAACGATATTAAACGCTGTCTCGGAAATTATAACGCGCATTCTTTTCATACCGCAGATGCTGTTTTTCTAATTCTACATGTTCGTTAAATTCCACGCAGTCGCTACTGGCAATTACGTCGTTCCGATCGACGTACTTCGGTAACTTCTGTTTGTCAGTTCTCCTTGCAACTTGTCGATTCATCTCTCTTAATACGAATTACGAATTATCAATTTATTGTCGTCATTTATCGCATCGAAGTTACGGTACTTTGTTTCACAGAGTTGAACTCGTAATTCGGTTAAGTAGTTAAATGTAAATCGAATAACGAACGTATGGTCGATAGAGGGTTAAATCGATTACCTGTTAATATAGTAGAAAACTTACGCCGTGTTACATTAATAATACATTAGTTATCGAACAATTTCACCAGAAAGAAACGGTTAACTATGTGGCACTAATAAAACGCTACGCGCTCAAAGATACTCACGAAGAAACTAATCTCCCCGAAACGAACAAATATGCTTGACATGATGCTCACACGTGGATAAATAATTGCACGCCGTTTGTGTCCCATCAGGAGCAACATGTATCCCGAGACAATTGTACTTGTAATCGGTTGTATTCTGTGTAGCGAATAGCAACGGAGTAGGTAATTTATATTATTGTTAAAGAATTTTATCGTACAGTTGTACTAGACTCGTTTCGACTCCCGAGTGTAGCAGCTACCACGGCCATGGTATCATTTTTCTCAGTAACGTTCGTTAATGTTACGCTATATATTCGCTTCGCGACTGTACACGTTTCGATTTTCCTTCTCTATATTAAACGATACGTGTGTCGTGTGCTAAAATTTGCATCGAAAGCGCGATTTTGCATTGCATTTGTATTACACTGTATTTTTACAAATTTATACGAACAAAACATCATTTTCATTTCTTTTCTCTCTTTTAACGATCAAACCGTTTTATTAAAGAGAAATCATTTGGCTCGCTTTGCCAGTTTTGTAGTATTCAGTTTCTCGCTCTTTTGCGTGATATCGGAAAGATAATACATGTAACGACGAATTTAATACTCGGCACACGTATTTATGCAAGTGGATAATATCGAGGAAGGAAATAGAGATTTTAAATAATTAACACGTAGCGTTTGTCCGTAGTGAAACGACTAGAGCTACCGAACGTATTATAATAGCGCCGTTGTCACTCTATCTCTTTTTAGTATTCGATACAGAGTAATTTTGCTACAATTTCGGAAAGCTATAGGTACTCGATGTGTCGAGTTGGCGACGAATTAGACCTTGGAAATCTCTTGGGAGGTTCTGCAATGTTTCGCTGCGATTGCATTTAGATACATTTAGTAATTTCGAACACTTTTGTAATAGATTCGAGAGCCTTTGAAACGTCGAGCGATTTTCGAAATCAGAATATATGCTACTAAAATGTTTACTTCAAATGTTTACTCTATGGATAACGAATGAAAGTAATCGCATTATCCGCGGTGTTCTTTTAAACTTTGTTTACGTTGTTGATTCAAGCTAAACTCCTAAATATTTCGATATTTCGTGACCTTCGAGATTACTATGCGATTAAATTATTAAAAATTCTAGAAATTTGGTCGCAACGATTCAAAGGCTTTAAAGTCCATCGTAGAGTATGCCTGAGTCTCTAACGATACGCGGAGTTCGTTTTATTAGCGATACTCCCCTGTCGTCGAGTCGAAGACAGAATTGTCAGATAACAGTACCGATACTCAACGCGTTCCATCTAATATTCAGTGTTTCGTAGGAAATAGTCGAACGTTGATCTAACGTCGATGTTAGATACCCGACGGTTAGTTGCATTTCATTAAATGTTCATCGAATGTCTGCGCACCAGTTTCGTTTCGTCGTTACATCTTCGCTCTCTTAACTATCGCTGGAGACCGAGAGGACGGTTCGTTTCATTTTATCGCGATTCTTTTTACTTTCTATCGTTCTATTCAGTTACTTGGAGATATTACCACGATATATAGGACGTTTCAGAATTATAGTTACACGCGTTATTGCTTAGTAGATTGCTTAGTAGATTGCTTAGTACTCAGAGATGCGAGTAAGAAACTTTTGAGTAGTACTCATCCAGAAACTAAACCGCGGGTATAAATGACTTTTGAGATCTTCGAGGCGTTCACGGCTCGGAGTTTTCCAGTGAACGAACCGGATGGATACCACAAATAAATCACCAGAGCGTGCTTTTATACGAATCGAATTTTAGTGATCTCTGTCTGAACGTTTCACCGGGGTGTGACCTCGCAACCTTCGCTTTCCATTTCTTTCATCGCTTACAATCGTAAAATGATGTCGAGCGATCTACCCCTCTCTAATATAGATTTACTGGAGATCCGAGAATGTTTATCGCATCTAATCCTCGATGAAGAAATTTAACAAGCTCCGCGACCAAATGGCTCCCCTCGACTCCCCCGCTAGACCTTCTCCTAGTCAACTTTTCTTGTGATTAATATATTTTAAGCTTAAACAAATTACTTAAGATAATATCGTTTATCCGAGTGTTCCTAAGTGAAATTATTATTTATGGTGTTATTTATTATTTATCGTTCTTTTTGTGTCGCAACACTTGCGTGCTAATAAATTGTAGAGGGAAGAGGAGCGTTGGTCTTGGAAAAAGTACATTTCTTCCTAAAAGTCACCATATTTACCAATCGTTACCAATCCCGAAGGAGGTTATATATATATGTTTTATATATATATATATAAAGAGAGAGAGAAAAAGTAACAGTATAAAGAGTCAGCATTTGCTCGTCGCTTTCGCCTCTCTTACGTTATTTTTGTCTCGTTACTACGAACAACGTAAGCAAAATTGAATCCATGACAATATACCCATTTCGCGTGTCTACAATTCTGGGGCCACCTTTATATCATGCGTATTCGATCGCACGGGTTTCTGTCCGGTTTTTTTCGTAACATCGATTCCGTACAAAGTCTGCCAACGCTTATATACCCGACTGTTAGCGCGAGAAATGCACGCTGTGCATAATAACAGCGCTAATAAGCGCTGTTTAAGTAGTCGAAGTCGACGAAGGCCAGCCTGTCGTAGCGCGAACGTAGCTGTCTCGATTACAAAATATTAGCGATGTCTCAACTCGAACGATGGTTCGTGTTTCCCCATTTTCTCTTCCGAGACGAAAAGCAGAATCGTAGAAACGTGGCAGACGGAAAAGAAATCTGCAGCTACTGTTTGCTAGGGTAGTCGCTTGCATCGATATTAGGTAAGGGTTCTACGTAGGAAGAATAGACGATTAGTGGTACGTGCTAGAACGAACTAAACGGAGGATGGTGATGTCGATAATTAGTGGTACGAAAAAGCATCGCGAGTGCGTGCGTGGATATTTATACTTCTCTGTGTTAAGGGTAAATTACTTAGCGAGCTAGAAGAAACTAAAGGGGAAGGTGAAATCGATAGTTGGTAGTAAGAAAATGCATATTATACTTATATAAATATATATATATATATATGTGGATATTCATATGTATCTGTGTTAAAGGTAAATTACTTAGTGCAACGTCCGGGCATGGACGCGACGATTAGAAAATTTAGAAACTTGTCAAAACCGCCGGTAAATGGCATCTAGAACAATTTCGCACTTAGATAAAGAATTTTAGGTAGTTTTAAGGCTCGGTTAAACCGCTGGCGAGATGCATCCGTTCTCGACTGATATGCATAAGTGTCTTAGCGATCGTCGGTTGCTCGTCCGTAAACTCGTGGAACGTTTATCGTTCGTTACCGACGAGCAACTGCAAGTTAGTTCAAATTTTTAGTCAATTTCTCGACGAACCCGGAACACGTGGATTGTAAATTCATCAGCCGCACGTGCCGATGGGTTTTCTAATTGTAAATATCTTAAATAATTTCCAGTTTACATATCTTTAAACGAAGATATTAGGAATGAAATAACGCGATACATATACGCGTATTGTTGATTCTTATTTCGCTTTTTGTTTTTATTTTTTCGTTTCCGATTCCTCTCTATTTAATTCTTCTCTCCGATAGCCGGCGAGTTAGCTAGAATAATTATTATAGCCAGTTTATTATTCGCTTCTGTGCAACGATCGAGTGTGGAAACGTACTCGAGTTTAAAGATTATTTAGGAATTACTAGGTACGCGCAAAGCTTTCTCACACTCTGAGTTTGAAAATGGGACACGTGTAACCTGAGTTCCTTCCACCTTTTTTTTTTATTAATCATTTTAGACAATTCACCGTATAATTAGTAGATAATTATAGCTCAAAAATTGGTCTTACTACTTATTAGTTGTACGCCTATATTAGACAACAATTGGATCAGACGATCTAAATTATTATTGAAATATATATTTATTTAGTAATTTTTTTTTTTTTTTTCCTTTCTGAACACGACGCGTTCGCGTATCACAACACGTCACATATCGATGATTACTATGAATATCAGCGGTATCTTGCCAGTAGATTTACGATTAATATTTCTGCTTGTTCCATGTTAAGAAGGAAGAAAGATAAAAATCATTCGTACCGCCGCGTACGATTGGATACATAAATCTTCGCGTATAAACGGATAACGAGTATTAATGGATTCAACATCAACGATAATTACGGTTTCTTGTTTACGGGGTCGGAGCTAATGGCGAATAAGAAATGTCTTCAGAAATTCATTTCGTATTGCCAGGGTGAACTGAAAGTTTTTCTCGATAAACAAATGTTTGTCAAAGTAAGTGAAAGTATTTATCTATTTATAATATATATCGTTTTGTAACTCTTTAATTACTCGTTCGTATCGTCAAGTCTGTCTCGATTCGCGAAATAGACCCACTCCGTATTCCAATTTACAATTGTTTACTTGTGTACTTGTGTACTTGTTTCAACGATGACGTAGAACGAGGCGAATCGTTCCATGTGTTTTCTAAATCGACAGAATCACAAAAGCTACAAAATCGAGTATATAACGTAAAACTGGAATACTTTAAAGGAAGATAAATCGACGAAACCTTTCGTTCGCCCTAGTATTAAGATACACGTCGCGACGAAATATTATTCGTACAAGTATTCCACACGCTAGTCCAGAAGAATTTACAGTAAACCAGTAAATATTTTAGTCCGACGGGTTCAACGACATTTACAAAAATTAATTTCTCGAAAGCATTTCTATTTAACGTTCGGCTGTCGTTACGGGATACGATATATGGTGGACAAGCGCGAAAAATCGGACCCGACGGTGAATCTATTCGTGTGTAGACGTGTGAAATTGCATCGATGTTTTTAGCGCTAGTGACACTAGGATCTTCATGGATCCTCAATCAAATTCAGCGATCGAATGTCGCAACGATCGGTACGCTTGGATGTTTGAATAAAATGAAAAAAAAAAAAAAGAAACGAAAATACGAACAAAAGAGAAAGTTGTTCGCCGACGGAGAAATGCCCCGCGAATCATCCGCGTCGCAGGCTAGAAGTTCTCAGGGAAAAGATCGCAACCGTGGAGAAAATAATTGTGAACGCAGAATTGGTCGCCCTGATCGATTTTCTTTCGTGGTGCCGAGAGGATCTCCATAATCGCGAAGCTCCTTCCTCGATGAAACGGTGAAAATACGAACGATCGTTTAGCGCGAGCTATTCTTACGATTTACTCGTCGTCATAAAATTTTTAACGCTTGATACACGGGACAACTGGATGCGCGCGTTTCGCGTAATGTGAGCAATTTTTTCGTGCTTGAAAGAAATTGACGAGTTTCGCCAAGCTATTCGTAGCTTGTCGTGGATTGTATACACGCTAAAAACAAAAATACGTGCGTAATTATAATTAATCATATATCGTAAATACATCGCGGTTAGTTTGTGCGTACCAGTACGTCGCTTTTGATATCCGAAAGTTAAGTTCACGACGTTCACGGGTGGACAGAGTTCGATTTGAATAACGGTTAAACACATAATAACAACGTGTGGCGATCTATCAGCGACATTTGTTCGTTTAAACGATCGTTCAAGCAAATTTTCATTCGCAAAATCTAATTTTTATTCGACGAACAACAAACGAGACATTCTCGTCGCAGACGGTCGAGGACGGAGCTCCGAAATATCGTCGGGTTTCTCGGAAATCTAGCTTCGCGCGTCATCGGGCGAAGAGAAAGACGCGACCTCTCGTAGCTATCATACGCATAAATTCGTTCGTACGAAGACAATCGTTTAACGCTATTACAGAAAGTAACCGCTCTGCTAATTCAGGGTAACGGGTCAACGACGGTTGAGTATTACGTGAAAAAAGATATTACTAATAATAATTAAATAAATAAACGAATAAAAGGATAAAAAAAAAAAGAAGAAGAACAAAACGAACATCGACGTCGCAAGGGGAATACTTGGTTTGCGGACCATTAAATACCAAATACTATACAACGATCGCGTTACAATAATTATTTAACATAGGACGGGGAAGAGGATGCGACGATTTTGCTGGCGACGAGTAACCGTGCATCGGTTGATCTAGCCGAACGAAGGCGTGATTCGAAAAAAAAAAGAAAAAAAATAAGGCAACGCGCGCATGGCCGTTGAAAACAAATAAATGTTCGGTCCAATTGCGATAGGATTCGTTGCCGTTTTGCGGTTATCGGTTAGTAAATTTGATTGAGGACGTAATTTAAAACGTATAGTTGGTGCGCGTTTCGCGACAAATAGCGATGTTTGTTCGGTTTCTTGGGGTAGGACACGTTCGTATGATCGTTCCGTGCCGCGTGCGAATCGAAGAGAAAACGAGGGAAAGAATTGAAATGCGAGTTTGGTCTTAGAAGTCTTGTCGCGTGATCAGTTGTAAACGCTTCATGCATCTTTAGGATCATTTCTTATAGCTCGACGGATGCTACGTGAACTTCTTCGACAAAGTAACATTCTACCGTTCGAGCTCTTTCATTCCTGCAACCCTGAAAACTTGACGACAATTTCGCTCGCATCGACTCGCGATTGCAATTTTTCTTCGTCCACGTTCGCTTAAGCGTAGCATCCGACCAGAGATGGGCAAACCTTTGCTCGAACAATAGATACGAATAAAAACCAACGTGTAGCAATTTATTCGCGACGTTTGCTCGACCGCATTTATTTGTTCTTGAAATATTCCAAAATGTTTCATTCTGCGATAAAAATTCTGACTTTTATTCGATGACAATGGACGAAATTCTTATCCGTCAATTTTTATCCATCCGAGCGTTAATAAAAAGAAAAACTCTGCGTCGGACGCAAACTCTATGGAATTATCCAACATATCGCGAAAACATTGAATCACGTGCTATCGATAATTACATTTACATTTACATCGATAATTACAATAAAATTGTATTCGCAAGGACAACTGTAATCTAACTAATCTTACCGTGAAAACACGCGTATCCAGGTACAAAACCTTTACGACCTAATTATTTGCTTGCGTGCGTAAACTCGCATACCCACACATACACACACATACACGCGTACACGACATCCTTATAGTTCGAGCATTCGAAAGGTGCATCAAATTGTAAGCAGGTCGGATTTCACGTTACCGATACTCCGCCGTTGCGTTCGAACGCTAATGACGATTCGCTTGCCGAATCTGTTTACGAGTACCGAAAACGATCGTATTCGGAGATACGTTTAGCGAATTCGTCGGTGTTGCCTGTGGCGCTTAAAATTTGAACGAACGTTGGATCGCGTGCGTGTGGATCGAATTTTAAGCGAACGATGCTTAAAGAAATTATACGAGAATCGATCCAACACGAAGAGCGAGGAAATATAACGGAAACGATGCTCAAATTGTAAGTGACCAATGCGCCTCGGAGTGCATCTCTTTGTGCGTTCTTGCGACACTTGGCATCAAGCGGATGCCCACATCAGACACTTACATACACTAAAGATTAGATTCTAAGACGACGGTCTCTCGCACCTTCTGTGAATTGCACAAAATAATTTTTTTACGAATCTATATATATATATATATATGTACGTGTATGTATATATACATATATACATATACATATACATATGTGTACACATGTGTCGTTTGGTAACAGTGCCACTGACCGCAAATTCACTTTCGTCGCCCGTAAAGCGATCCCGCGCGTACGTTTGCCTAACTCGGTAAAGTTTTATATATTAGTTACGCTTTTATACATTACGTTAACTCTACGACTGTTTTTTAATGTCTCGCGAAACGACTCGATCTCTCGAGATACTACACTATACTGCCGGCGAACAAATATCGTAACCGAGGCTTGACACGTTTCGAGACCAATTAACGCCGTCGAAGCGAACGAAGTTACTCGCTAGGCGACGACGAAAAATCGGGCGTCGCGAACGGAGCGAACATAAACGGCCAATGGTACGACGTGTTTGTTGATCTATCGTTGAATTCCCTTGATTTCCACAGATTGTTTAATTTCACGTTACAGAGGAAAAAAACCGTATTTATCGTGCATCGTTTTATTCTTATCGTTGGGTAGCCTACAGTATATGTACTCGAAACTTAGCTTTATTATAATAATTATAATTATATAACTCGATCGCGCCTGTAAGTCTAATTTATCAACGAGTTGTACAAAATTATGGCCTTATCGCAATGAAAGCCTGAAGCGTACCATTGAAATCTCCGATGTAACGGAAACAAACTTTAAAGAAACGACGAAAGAAAATGGATTTGACTAATTTTAAACGCTGATACGTCCGCTTTTTGCTCGCATCTGATTGAATAAGAAGCATTTCGCTGCAAAACACGACAAGTTATTTCTCTCTCTCTCTCTCTCTCTCTCTCTCTCTCTCTCTCTCTCTCTCTCGCGCGTATTATATTCGTTTGTACGCGATGTTATGACACTGGACACTCGAACGAAACGCATTCTATTCTCGAGCGAAGCTTACACAGACAATCCCAGCCGAAAAATAAGCTCTTTTCTTAGAACTTTGTTTTTCGAGCGTAGTCGAGTCTTTGACATTTGGAACTTGAATGGCCGTTACATGAAAAAATAAAAAAAAAAAAAAACTGAACGCGAACAATTACGAGAAAAATGAGAGAAAACGAATTAAAGGCATGCACGTAGGTTTGAATGCGAGAATAGAAGGAAAGAAGATTAACTGTCGTTCTTAGTGTTTTATACAGTAGGCTCCTATATAACGTGGTTGATACGCTCGCGTTGAATAAAAATCGTGTTACGCGAGAATTTTCTTCGCGTAACACGAATAAACGATATATAGCGCGTTGTATGAAAATCGCAATTTATAAAAAAAAAAATCTCGTCGCAATATCTTTAATGCGTTGCAGGGATTTTCATTATACTGGAGTTTACTATATGTATATATATATATATACGTTATGTTTCAATGTACACTATGAATCGTATTAACGATATAATACCTATATATGATAATATAACAATAATATATATATATATATGTATATGTACATGGAAGTATATATGTATATATTCATATATTATATATGAATGATATATCGTTAAATGGGCTGTGGTAGAAACCTTTATATACTTTATACACCAGACGAGTCGGATCTTCTTGTTTCGTTTGTCTTTCGAGAGAAATGAACGATCAATCGATAATAATTGAAACAACAGAAAAACACGGGGGAAAAAAGAAAGAAAGAAACACATATGGGAGAAAATATGGCATCATTTCACAAAGACGCTTCAGTCGTTTGAGTGCGTAGCCACTTGTCCTATATTCTGTCACACAACGATTACCTTGCACAAATTGTACCTAATTATACTTAATATAGTAGGATCCGTCTTAATGATTGTCAATAATGGTGTACCTACCGTACCCGTGGTCACGGGCGAATTACGATATTAGGCTAATAAGGCTGTAAGGTGTAACTACGATTATTAGGTAATCGTACAAGTTCGTGCCACTTGTCGTTCTCCAATGTTTACGTTATTCAAATGGATACATGCAACACACCTTTAAAGATAACGAAAGTATGTAATTGCCACCCTTTCTTTTTGTCAGAGGATTCCTTTTGTCGGAATACCGTTGCTATAAAAAGTTCTGGACTTCCTTTTCTTTTCTTTTTTATTAAATGTGAACATAATCAGAGGCGCGAACTTGTGGGATGACCTAACAGATAGAGGTCCCAATCGCTAAAACTGTGTACTGTGGTGCATCTGCTTCGAAGAGTAACGCTTCGAGTTCGTTAACTAAAAGTGCGACGCAAGAACGTTACGTACGTTTTCGTATCTACTAGAGATACGCATACATGTATCGCTGAATGTCAGTCGTTTCCGAGTTTTTCTTGGTTTCTCGCATTTTTCTTCCTTTCCTCTTTGACTCTCTACGTTGACGAATCCTTTTTGAACGGAACTTTTGAAACGTCTCTACAACATCGCGATATAACCATTTGACACAATTTTGATATTTCGAAGCTTTTCTTTGGTACGTTGTTAGCGCGATAACGGTTCGATGATACTATATTCTGGCTTTAATTAATGTTAATGTCAATCGTAGTCGTGTTTGGTAAGAATTTACGAAGATCCTTTTTCTGATACTCCTAACTGTCGATGGGCTTCGGTGATCTCCCTGTTAGAATACATAGAAATCGTTATGGTTTCGTAAACGTCGATATAGATTCGAGCAGATCGTACGAACGATCGATCAGTATTTATTTCCACAGTCGTTTCTTTCCTTTCTATTTTGATCAGCTTTAAAAATCTGATTATCGAATCATTTATTTCTCGTTACTTCAACTGACCGCAATTGTCCCGGCAGTGTTACACTTTCCGAGCGTATCTTTGAAGCAGCGTGCACGAATAATTGTTTATTTATATAAATGTCATAGCCTTAGTTTCGCTAGTTGAGAAGAAAGAACGAATGTTTAGAACCTTGCTCAATAAATAAAATATTAATTTCGATGTGACGAATTATGTACCGATATTAATTTAAGTTAGAGTCCCAAGGCAATATAAACGTCGACCATTCTCGCGAAACGAATCGAATGGACAACGACATACGCTACATCGCGTGTGCATACGATTGTGTTCGGGATGAGTAAAACGGGATTTTTTCAATTATTTCTATACAATTTCTATACGAGAAATCTTGTTCCCGGTTCATTTCATTTTTGGGAACACCTTTCGCGTTGTCTCCAAACAAACTTGGAGAAGTTTGCGTTGCGTTTGAAATTGTATTGCCCATTCGCGCCAATTACGGTTGATCGTCGCGCCATCTTTCGATAAAATACAGGGTGTCCCAAAAATGTTGCAAAACCTTGAAAGGGGTGGTTCGGGAGGTGATTTGAAACAACTTTTTCCTTAGCGAAATTGTTGTCCGAGGCTTCGTTGAGGAGATACTAACGGAAAACACTGACCAATCAGAGCGCGCGGATACCGTTGGAGCGGCCGCGGTAGCGTATGAGCGAAGCCACCTAGCGAGTAGCCTATGCCCCACCGGCATACTCGCGCTCTGATTGGTCAGTGCTTTCCGTTAATATCTCCTCAACGAAGCCACCTCCCGAATCACCTCTTTCAAGGTGTTGCAACATTTTTGGGACATCCTGTATAGTAAAACGTTTCCGCGTTCTACCAATGTTTTCGAACGAAAATTATTGCGCGAAGTTAAACACGCATAGGACCATGTTTTCGTAAAGGTAGAGATAAGATATCTTGAGCTTAATGTATTCTCTCGTGAAGCCGTGTATAAAACTCCTGTTTGTACCTTACTAGTTTACTATAACGCTATTATAGATTACATATAAAGGAATCGAAAGTGAAAGAGAGAAGAGGTCGAATAAATAAGGGAGAAAAAGAGAGCACGCATAAGGTAAAACAATAGAGATGTTAATTGTCCATTCGAAAATCACGTTAACGTTTCTTTTATTTTTCGCTACGATGCTAACAAAATATTAGTGTTACTTTCGTTTATAAAGAAATGTGTATAATTATTGTGTTTTTGCTTCGGAACGTTTCATAATTCCAATGAAATTGGTTTTATCGGATCCTAAACGTTTTCGCATCGTTCAGTGAAAGACTAAATATCAGCAAGGCTGGTTATTAGATTTCGATTAGTTTCATTTTTCTATGTTAGGCATGACAACGGTTTAGCAAATGTGTTTTACTGAAAGTGTCCTTCCTATGTAAATTTACTTGTTTGTCCTCATAAATTATAAATAAATGATATCTTTCGTGTTCACATACACCGCAGTTCTTTTATCCTGTTGCAGAATATAAAATGACATCGATAAGGTACGTAATGAATTTAATTTTATATTACAAAATCTTTACAATTTTATAATTGAGAAAATGGTGTTCACTGATTAATAATAGTTGGTGGATGATTGTCATCACTTCCACGAAGGAGTATAAAAAAATAATCATCTTGACAGAAAATCCTAATTTTACAAGATATCAGTTCTAATAAATTACATTTTTATTATAGTCACCTGACGTTTTGAATTCATAATAAATTTCGAAGTTGCAGTAGAAATAGATATCGAGTTATTTTCTTATTCCAAATGAATGAATGCTTAATTATTTTTTTTATCTCGTGCAAATTATAATTACTTAAGAAAACGTATTGTACGAAAATTGTCCTCTTAATTCGGTTCAAAACATACTTTATAAAGTAACGTTATTTCATGTCAACCAAAACGCATTATCGATTTTGTAAAAATTAAGATATATGTATGTTGTTTTTTTTTTTAATGTATTCGGTTATGATATTTAAATATATTCAGTTTTCAAATTTTTAATTAATTTATTTTACAGTTTGAAATTAATGTTGAATTTTTGTTGGACAAATTATAATTATTGAACTAGCAATCGAGTTCTTTTTAATTAATCTCTTTTGTTTTTTCTTGTCATTCAACGTTAAAAAGAAACAAAGGAATAAAATAAGGAAGGATAAAATTTACCCACAAAAGAAAAATTAAATGAGAAGTTTTAGGTTTTAGTTATTGCAATATGTATAAAAAGTACATGTGTAAATAACTGTAAATGATGGATGATAGAGTTTTTTTTTTTTTTTTTTAATGTGTCTGGAATAATTATGAGAATCATGAGAATGTTTTACTAAAATTGTTGATCAAAATCGTGATCAAATTAAACGAATTTTGAATTAATTGATACATATTCATATCGAAAACGTAATATAATTATTAACAGAAAATAAGAATTGTAATGAACAATAACAATAATTTGGAAATGAAATAAATTTTTTAATTTAAGTTTCTTTTTATATTCTTTACTTATCAGTACATTTTGTACATTATTATGTACAGTGTAATTACAATAGAAAATGCACTTGTTTAATAAACATAATCAGTTACAACCCTTAAATAACTTAAACTCTTAATATGTATCATCTTCATTCTCTGATTTACTTAGAATATTACGATAATTTATTTTATTATTGCCGTTTAACAATTTCATTATGAAAACTATAGAATGTTCGAAGACAAGATGATTTATAAGTGATAATGTATAGAAGAATATTCGATATATATATAAAATAAGAGAGTCGCAAAGATTTTGTTGGAATCTTAATAAGCGTTAAGGCAAACGTGAAAGAACTTAGTTCGATGCAACATGGAAATATGCAAATACTTATATAAATATCATGTACAAAATGTTCTATATGGCAGCGATATGATTGAAATCAAATTAGTCTTATTTCGACTAACTACTATACACAGTAAATAAATTATGTATGCATAGTATATACACATACTACATATTCAACATAGTTAAAGTTAAATATTACTGTGTATTATATAATCCTACGTATATATACTTTGTTGAACATTTGATATCCAATGATTTGCATGCATAATTTGATGTATTAACTATCGTATTGTAAAACGTGGTGTAATTTAAAAACTAAATACTCTAAAGTAACACTCTTAATCTTGATTACCAATATGATATTGGATATTTCCAAAATGTTACAACTATAAACAAATAAATGAGTTTAAGTAAATGATTTGCGAATGTAAATGATCAAATTTACAAAGTGTATAATTTTTATATTGTTATCTCTTTTTAATCATTGCTGTTTTTTTTCATATTACGTTATATTTAAATAAATAAACACGTTCCATTATGGTTGAAAAATCAGGATTACAATCCACATTTCTTCTTAACCTTCTGATCTCTAATCATTGGTGTGAATGCTAACAGATACTTACATCTACGATGCGTGTAAAATTACATTTATTCCATGTAAATGTTTCATTCTCAATGTGAATGATACACACCACTATGCAACGAAATAATTTGTTTCGATTTCACAGTAACAATTGAAATAAATTATATACCGATGAAACAATCACTTATTCATCACTCATAACAAGCATAATTATCAGCGTCATATTGTACGCAATACTTCTATCTTTGGCATTTACACTAAAAAAATCTAAACAAATAGGTATAAAGTATCTGCATCATACATGATAACTTAAGAAATAGATGCTAACAAATTATGAGTTCACATATTTTTCCGCTTGATTTAGTAATTAAACTGTGTTTTCTTTATTCCTTCTATTGTTTTCTTAAATTATGTATCTAAGGATGTAGATTCATCGGATAATGAAGTATAAAGTAAACATTGTAATTACAACTTACGAATAATGCAACAGGTTATAAACTTTTATCAATGACCATTAATATTATAAAGCAATTCATTAATAAACGCACCAGATTTTTAAATTCAATTTAAATTTTAAAAATTTGGATTTGTAGATAAATAATGCCAGTCTTGAGCATAAACAGTAATCTTTGATCTTTTAAATTCAATTAATAAAGATCAAGAGAATGCAACATTTTTTGCTTGTGGTATTTCACATAATACTACAACAATTTATACCATATTTTATAGTAATATAATTAAATGGTTTTCTACATTCATATAAACATCACGAAATCCAACAAAATATTTGTTTAATTCTTTCAATGTTATCATATATGCATGTGCGCAAACATAAAACATGAAGCAAAAATAATGTATACCTATATACTTCATATATATTAACTATTTTAAAGTTTTAAAACTATTCTATGATGTAATGTCAATTCAACATTAGTAATCAGTACTGAAAGGACTAAAATTATAAATCTTGTATATTATTAATGATTCCTTTAAAGACATTCTAAACGAAAAAATAGTACGCATTGCAACTGATAATTTAGATAGGACCACAATGATTCCTGAATGCCACTTTAACGTTAAAACATTATTAACGTTGTTACTAATATTTTATTAATAGGGCTTTGTTTTCTATGTATGACTAATAATTGTTTGCAATATCATATTGAAGTAGATTCAGCATTCAGTCCAGTTAACATGTAATAATGCTGTTGTAAACGTTTCAGATCGGTTGATAAACATGCATTTTCTATGTACAAATCTTTTACTAACATGTCAGTACGTGCCAATTGTTCAGCCTGTGAAAAATAGTATGAAAATATATAACTAAATTAAAAATTCTAATGTATTTCATGCAATATTATAATCACAATATTAATTACGAATTATAATCGGAAATTTCAATAATTATAATACTGTATACAAAATCATGTACCTGTTCTGCGATTGTTTGAAATTCTATTTGAAGTCTTTCCTGTGTGTTACGAAGGAGATACTGTAATTCTGAAACTTCTAATTGATGTTGAGACATAATATCTAGAACAATATCATTACTTCATAGTACATGGTTCAAGTGTATAATTTGATATACAAAACATAATGATAAACACAAAATGCTTTGAACGAAGATATAACAAACTCACGTTGTAGCACGCATTCAACTTGGTATTGTTGTTGCTTAAAACATTCTTGCAATTGATGTTTTTTACGCTCCTGCGCCTCAAGTTTTAAACTTAGATTGTGTAGTATATTTACATTTACACAACATACTTGTTGCTGCGCACTATTTTGTACACACTGACAATTTGCAGTTTTTAAATTTTGTAATTTTAATCTATCTTGTACTAAGTCGTACTCTATGTCATGTATACTTTCACTTTTTTTTGAATGTCCAACTTCTGTTGCTTTCCAATGGGATTCTGGCTTTTCAATTTTATATGTACTATTTACATCTTTGAGAGAATATTGTGTATGCATTTGGTGTAGATTACTAATGCCCACGTTTTCCTTTGTTACACGCGGAATTGCATCACTACATAAGGCTGAAGATTCTAAAATTCGATTGAATTTAAATTCCTCAGGCAGTTTGCGAATATTATCATTACATTGGGTAAACATGGAAGCAGTTTCGCTGGATGGTTCAATATTAAATGAGTTATTAGGAACATAATTTGATCGCATTGATAAAGGCGAAAATATAGATTCATCTGTAACTTGAATTGATATATCAGTCATTGTTGGTCGCTTCAAGGATTTTATTGTTTCATGTAAATTTTGTATTTCCTTATTTTTCTGAGAAATTTCTTCTTCCATTTGTGTCTTCCATTTTTCGAATTCTTCTTCAAGATCTAAATACTGTTGTTCCAAATTAAGCTTTTCTTCTATTGGAGACAAACGTCCACTGCTTTTTACTTTATCTACGGGGCTAATTAATTCTTCGTATTCCTCCATTTTAGCTATAAGTTCTGAAAACTTTTCGTCGCTAATTTTTTGTTCTTGTTCAAAAAGTTGCCTTTCTTCTTCTAATTTAGCTGCCCAATAGTCTTCACATTCTTCATATTCTACTTTCAATAACTCAAGACTTCTTTCTAGTTCTACACATTGTTCAATTAATTGTTTTTTCTCAGCTGCATGTGCTGTTTGAAGGTCTTGTATTTTTAAATTCAATAAATTTACATCTTCAACTGACTCATTTTTTATTAAGCTTACTTCATTAGTTATCTTTGCATGATTAAGTGGAGTATCTTTTTCCTTATTTGATTTTGACTGATCTAAAATTATATGTTCTTCTTTTCGAGGTGGATAATCTCTAAGACTTGGAACTTTGTTTTGTAATGGACTTTTCGTATCTTGATTATTAAAGTTATCATCAACATCACAATTATTTTCATTATTATTGCATACAGTACCTCGTTTAATAAAAAGAGAATTTTTATATTTGGACACTACAAAGTCTCTTAACGATTCACTTGTTCGTTCTTCACACTCTGTTTCCATTTCAGATGCAATATTTTTAATAGAATCTGCGTCTTTGAAAATTTGTGCATTCGAATTTAATTGTAACCTTACGATTATTCCTGAGATTGCATCTCTAAGTACACGGTCTTCTAAAGTGCACGTATTACTATTTGCTAAAATATTTTTTAATTGTTTTATAACCAAATTTTTATCGTATTTTGAATCTATTTTCCTGCAATTCTTCGCACTTTCTTCTTCGTTGGAATTACAAGGCATCTACATAAATAGCAAACAAATTTTATATATTAAAAATGTATTTTACGTTATTAGATTGAATATTGTAAATTATTAAAGACAACTTACAGACACGGAATGTTTCAAAAGTACATCTAAATCATCTTCTTCATCCGCTATAAATGCTCCTTTATCTAGAGAAACATTTTGCATATTAACCTCTCATAAATAAAATATATAATATTCTTATTACCTTCAGCCTCATCTGACTGGATATTCCTTGCTGTATGATCACTTGATACATGATTTTGTCTACAATAACAAAATGACGAAATTAATAGATTTCTAGAAAATCAAATACATTTCATGAAATACTAGTATTTCATACGTTACCGTATATCTTTAATATGACTATAACGTTGTTTCAAAGTTTCTAATTCTGCAGTAAGTTCATCATTCTGGTCTCGTAAAAGAACAGATTCTGATTGTATTTGTTTGATACGATCAACTAAATATATAACTTCTTGTTGATGCTTTACTTCTGTATTTTGTGACTATTTAGAAAAGTAATAAATATTATTATAAATGCAAGAACTTCATATATATACGTATTTTGATGACCAAGACATTTAAAAATACCTCATCGTGTTCTACTCCCAACATTTTCACTTGGATTAGTAACTCACTATTTGATTGTTTGAGTTTTTCAATTTGACTACGAAGATTCTCATTTTCAGTTTCTAACATTTGATTTTCTTGTAACGTATTTACAAACTTATGTCTAATTTCATGATTCTCTTTCTGTAATGTTTGTATTTGATCATCCTTCGATTTTAAGGCACTAGCATTCGTTTCTCGTTCCGAACTAAGTTGATTTGAAAGATCTAGTAAAGTTTCTGAGTAACGTTGTTCAAGTTGTTTTCGCAAGTTTAGCAAAACCTCTTCTTGACGATTATGTTGTTCATCAATTTCTTGAGCAAGAGTATTTGCTCGCTCGTTGGCTTCTACAATATCAATGCGTAACTTTTCTTTCTCGCCATTTATATTCTCAAGCATAATGCTAAAAATAAAAAAAAATGTATTATTAGATACTTACATTTTTTTTTTATTTAAAATACTCTCGTTTAGAAAATTCAGTAATATGTACTTTAAACTATGCAGTTCTTCTTGGTATAGTATCAAAACATCTCGTAACAACATAATATGCGACCAAATCGTAGAATGATCTAGCGAGTCATTAAAATTCTTCAATTCTTCGCATAGAGTAGTTGTTAAATCAGTTAGACAAATTTCAGACGTTTTGAGACTGCCATCCGTTAGCAAAGATGTACTTATACCAGAAAGCTTCCATGTATCCAAAAAGGTATTACTCCGTGCAAAACTGTTATTTGATAAATACAAAATAAATGTATGTATGATATTCATGAAGCAAGATTAAATACTTAAAAGCAAAATATTCTTCAAATACCATAATAAATATAGCAATCATGACATGGTACCTAGTTTTACGAGGTGGGTGCATATCAAAGTTACGTTTCCTAAAATCCACTTTAGTTAATTCTTTCACAGATTCATCATTCTTATCTAATGTTAATTGTTCTTCCACAGTTTTCTTGTTCTGAAATACTATAAGAAATTCATCCAAACTAATTAATCCATCACAATTTTGGTCAAGCTTTTCAAAGATGCATTGTGTGATCTGTATAGAAGTAATAAACAAATAAAAATATAAAAGATTCTTTCCGATATTCTTTTCAATAGACAACAAAATTATAATAATCTAATTACTTGTTTTGGAAGAGTTGGGATTCCTAAACAATTAGTTATAAAATACATTGTTCCAGAATCTACATCTTTTAAGTAATTATTTATTTTTTCCCACAGACATTTTAATCTGCTTTCATCTAATGTCTCACCTGAAAGTTAATATTTACTTTTAAAAACATTTGATGAAATAAAATATAAAACAGTTTCCATGTAAAAATTAAACAAAAATTATTAGTTTTCCCAATTCTTAAACAATGCAAAATATCATAATTACCTGTTTTTATGTTAAGAATGTCTACACGAGTATTGGAATTACTAGATATTAGCGAACTACATATTTTATTATCTGTGATGCACGAATTTATGTCGCTTTTTGACTGTGATAAGACATCTTTATCTGCACGAGTAGCTAATTCCTGTGTTTTGGTTAATAAAGTTAATAAAGCTGTCCTAAATTCTTGAAATGATATAGATTGCTTTTCTTGCTTATATTGCCAAATATAAGATTTTAATTCTTCACTCTGTTCTGTAAGATGTAATTTATGGCATAAATTCAACCAGTTATCCTCTTGTAATTCAGTTTCTCCTTTTGTTAAGCAACTTTGAAACACAGCATAAAGCTTTTGCTCATAGAGATCATTGTTGTGTTCATCCATGGCATACTTTCATTGTTTTTATTATGTTATAAATGATAATAGATCTACAAAAACAATTATATTACTTTTCTTAGATGTGCTAACATAAAAATTAAATGAAATAACATTCATGAGGTTTAAACATTATAATTTTACTTAACCTCTTGCTATCCAAGGTCAGGATATTTTTTTTAGAAATATTCCAACTTTGGACTGTAAAGGATTACGTTTGAATATAAGTATGATAAATAATATTCAATGTTATACAATTCAAACTTTGTTAAAAATTAAGAAATTAGACAAAAATTGTTTCAAATATACTTTTATTTATTACTATTAATACAATTAATATAATTTAATAAATCTATACGAAAACACAACTACAAGCATGGAAACTACATATTAAAATGTAGTACAAAATTCTTTTCTGTTCGTATATTTTGTGAATTTATCAGAATTACGATTAACAAAAAGTATATTTTAAATTCGTAACTAAAAATTTCGTAGATTATGTAAATTTGAATAATTGATTTCAATGAATTCTGCATACACAACAGGAAAATAGAAAATCTTTGAAATGATTAAAATTTATTTGACTCGATGTTAAAATACATTAACCTAAAAAAATATGTCTCGGGATTACCAATTTGCAATATAAAGCAAGTTAACGACACAAACATGTACACGTTAATAATCTATAGAACAAATTAGCTATACCTTTAAATGGAAACTGGTACAATTTGTTTATGCTATTTTTAGATTGCGTAACAAATATGTTACAAAATAAATTATAGCTATAGTAAAATAATTAAGACTTGTATAAAATTAAATATATTTATCCTAATTCAAATAAAAAAGCAATAAACTTTGGTCAACAAAATTCGTAATAATAATTTCGCCTTACACGAAAAATTAAATATAAAATAATTATAACCTACCATTAAATTATAAAGTTCGCCTCTCGAACACACGTATTATGCATCTAGATATGTATGTATATACATATCACAATGCTATGCCGACGTAGGAACAAATACTTCACATTAAACACTGAACAAGCTTATATAGTATCACGGTTTGACGGTTAAATACGATTCGTTTGGTTTTTCAGAAAGTTTCGACGTCTACTCGTGTCGTACAATTATAAAAAAAAATAAACATGGTTTAAATCTATTAAATCGCAATGAGAAACGGCAGGTGGCGTATATTGCGTGCATGTTGCTCACTAAACTCCGCTCTGCCATCTAGGGGTGATGGTGGAAATTAATTTATCCCTAGCATAGATCACGAAATGCAACACTTCCAGTCCAATGCTGGCGTGCAGAATGTGTCCAGTGTTGTTCAGTATTACTATCCAATATCCATACATTGTTTGTGTATTTCTGAAATTCACTTACTTTTGATTTATTTGTGTATGTATTTTATCTTCCATGAAAGATTAATAATATTGCGATATTGTTAAGAAATAAACGATACAAAAAATAGAATTAAGTTGCAATACATCCATTATTCATTTTACAATTCTTAAAGTTAATACCAGATTTTACCTAACCAAAAAAACTTCAGGAACAATTTGTCGGTCCATGTGAATTTCGTATATAGAAAATGTGGAAATGATAAAATTTATAAATTTACAACTTTAATTTTATATATCAAACCTGTAACCTGAGCCGGTAATACTAAATTGAAATAGTTTGAGAGATCGTTGAGGAATGAGTGAGATGATTTTATCTTTAAATTTTACTACAGGTTAGATTAGTGTATACGATTTTTATTTCTTTTAATCTGGAAGTTACTTCGATAAGAAGTGAAAGAAATAGCAAAATGAACATTTTGCCAGGGACAGCGTCTCTTCTTGAAGAACTTGATAGTACGTATTTATATCAGAATTGTATCATTTTATAGGTTATGCCGGTACGTTTTGTCTTTTCAATCTGTCTATTAGTAATATCAACTTGTATATCTATAAGAAGCGTTAAGCATAAAAACATGAGACATTAAAAACACAATTTTTATCTTTATACGAATATTTTACTATTTAAGTTTTATATGCAGGTTTCTATATATTTTTTTAAGCATTCATAATCAAATTAGCTTTTAATAAAGTGTATTTACTTTATGCATTGTTATAACATTTACTTCCTTTATTATAAATCTTTCACATGGCATTTTGATTTAGAGAAATTTATGGTTTTACTAAGAGATGGTAGAACATTAATTGGATATCTTAGAAGTGTTGATCAGTTTGCTAATATAGTACTTCATCGTACAATTGAAAGAATTCATGTTGGCAAGGAGTATGGAGACATCCCAAGAGGAATTTTTATTGTGAGAGGAGAAAATGTAGTGCTTCTAGGAGAAATAGTAATGCCATTATTTATATGATTACATGATATTTTAGAAGAGATTATATTACATTTATATTGGATGAATTAAATTTTATTATAGGACAGAGAAAAAGAAAGAGGTTTACCATTAACTGAAGTGTCTGTAGACGATATTTTAGATGCTCAAAGACGTGAACAAGAATTAAAACAGGATCGGAGGCGATTGGTAAATAAAGCTTTAAAGGAACGACATCTATCGCACATTCCAGATATGGGTAATGATGATGTGTTTTGACTTACATCTACATCATTAACTACTACCACTTTATCATCCACATCTTCACATACATGATTTTGAAAGCTAACAGTTTCTTTTTGACGATATGTAGTATGACAACCTGTAAAGTATAAGTATATTGTACTACTGTAAGGATAGTAATTATTTCTAATATTGTTTAATTTTCTTACAAAATCGTTATAGTACAATTCGAATTAATGCATATAGCACTAAAATGAACTATTGGTAACATCAGTAACAACAATTTCAACACTTTTAGTCTTATTATATGAATCCTGTATCTAGTGTGGCGAATATTCGCATTATAAATGTATCATATTTTTCGGAACTATCTAATTTTTCTTCTATATGAAAGTATTGATATTTAAATAGAAATTTATTGTAATACATGTATAGTCTTTTTATCATACATATTGAACCTGTAAGTAAAACATGTTAATTACATTTACAAATTATTAACAATTGTATATTTTTTTATGATCAGTTTTACATACCTGTCTTTTCTGTCGCAGTCAGTTGAATGCAAACGACATAAAATAAAATAAAATAATATTCCACACGGGTGAAATCGGGGGTGCAGTTAGTAAATTATGTTGTAAAAGTATACATATGAAATTTCTTTCTGAATTTCGTACATAACTATCTTCGAGATATGTTACTTTATTATATTAATAAAATACCTTTGTAGAATAATTATGTTTTCCTATTCATTATTCATAACAAATTTTGGATTTAGTTTGGTTTTTCTCAATGTTAATTCAAAATTGGATAACTAAATTTTATTTATGTGTATGACGTACTCTTCAAAAATATAAATAAGTATAGTAGTTATTAATAAGTAACAAATAAAATAAAATTAATGTATAGACAATTTGTACATATTGTTGTGCAAAAAAATTTATTTATAGATTGCTAATTTAACAAAAAACATGCCTCGTAAACTTTTTGGCAGTATATAAAATAAATGCGTTATACTTTAAACTTTAATACAAAACTGTTCACAATGTAAATATTACAAATTTGTATATATCACATAATGATACACTACTTTTTATTATGAACGTATAAAAATTAAACAGAATTCGAAGAAACACACAAATGTACACAATAGAATTATATCCTACACTTTTCACTTTCTACTAACATTGATGAACAAACCTATCGACTTTGTAGGTTTTTATGATATTGTTAATTCTTGTCAATTTTGTTTTTCTAAAATAACATCCTTAAAATAAAAGAAAGATATAATTGCATAATTAAAGAAACGTTAACGTATCATGAACACTATAGTGTTGAAATACGTTGATATTGATTTATATTTTAAGTATATCACTTTAAATCTCAAAATGATGTCTCTTGAAATGTATCTTTTACTTTCACTGAATTTAACGTTGATTCGCTCAATTGTTTATGCTTAAAGCCTTGTCCTCGTATACTTTTTAATGTCCTGCTTTCCTTTACTGATCTTTTGGAATCATTACGCTGTAAACTAGTTGCTCGTTTTCTTGGTGAACTTACAGTTTCATCCTTTTTTTCTAAGGAATTGTTTGCGCTATTAGTGCTACCAGAAACAATACCAGAAGTATCAGATTCTGGATTATTACCATTTAAACAGCATAATAAACTATCAGAAAGGCGATCTTCGTTTAAGATGTTTAAGTCAGACTCTGATTGTTCAAAATCTCCTGTTCGTGATGAAAAACTGAGGTCAACAGGACTAGCAGTTAAAACACTTCTAGATAACAAATATTCTCTAAATGTGCTCGTTATGGACATAGTACTTTGTTGAGTAACTGCACAACAGTCATCTGCAACGGATGTGAGAAACTTCCGTTTTTCTCCTACATCACTGACTAAGTTTTCTTTCTCTTCTAAATCAATACTCTCCCCATAAATGATTTCGCTGTTTGTACTGTTAGGTCTTTGGGATTCTTCTAGAATTGAAGCATAGTTAATGGGTCCAATTATATCTAGATTTGAAGTACGTATATTGTTAGATACATTATGTTGACTCCAGCTATTATTAACACTAGCAAGATTACAAAGGTTTGAACCCGAAACCATCATTACTGGTTTTCTAGATCGTGGTGTCATCATTGTTTCCTGCAATTAATGTGAAAAATGATTCTACTTTGTCAAATATTATTTACTATAAATGTAAAGTTAATCTTTAATTAACAGTTGAAAAGTCCACTTGGATAAAATGTATATTTATTTTGGTTATCATTATGTTTTGGATAGATTAAATAATATACCATTTGCGATATAACAAAAATAAATAATTGCTTTTTAATTATGTACAAAAAAAAGTAATATTAAAAACAGTAGTAAATACATACCTGCATTGCTTTTGTCATCTTAGTTGCACTTTGGGTAATTGGACTCATGCTCTTATCATTGTTAGTAATAGGAGTTAACATATAATCGTTAGTAACTAAGCTTTTGCGCAATAAATTTGATGGCGTTGACGTATGGGCGACATATACATTCCAAAGTCTATTCTTCACAATAGGAGATAAGTGAACACATGCGCTATCAGTGTGTAGATCCATTTTTGAATGTTCCAATAACTTCTTGTTGCTTTCAAAACACTTAGAAGAGGAAGCCATGTCTACATTAGTTACTTTCGACATTGATAATGTAGGTTCTGAATTTTGTCTGACTAATTCATTTTCTCTAGTTTCATTTAAAGTACTTTGAGAAGAATACATATCAGGTGGTTCGCTAAGCTGTCTAGATAGTCTGATAATATTAGCTGCAGTATCATTGTCACGTCTTAAGTCGTCAATATTAAAATGTTCTTCTTGCAAGGATATGCTTCCTTCACCTGTCTTTGAACACGTAGAATCATTTGTATATGAAGCATTTTCAAATCTTTTGATAGAGTTGTTTACACTCCATTCATTATATTTTTCGTTCATTTCTTCCTCTTTTATATTTACAAATCTCATGAACATAGCCTTTCTCTTGTCTTTGTAATTCCTCAGTATAGGAGTATTAAGGCTACCAGTACTATTACTAATATGTTTAGTATGAAGGAAACTGTCATTATTTGTATCGCAATTTTCTATACTAAGTTCATCATCTGATTTACTGAACAGTACTTTTGTTTGAAGTAATGATTGTTCAAGATTCTGTATGATAATACATGCAAACAAAATACGTTAATTTTGAAATAATCATGCAGTTAAATACTTAATTTATATTTAATCCAGTAAATATTCTGTATACACCTTACCGATGATAATATATTTTCTTCGCTACTTGATCTAGTGATATTGCAACCTATATTAAGATCAAGAAATTTCTTATGCCCCAAGATCTTCTTTTGAAATATATGCTTCTTTATTGAATCTCCAAGACTTTTAGTTCGACAATTTTTAACTTGTCTTGGTGTGCCTTGACCATTTTCTTTGTTAAATTGTTTTACAAGCCTGCGCTTTTTAGCTGATTCTGGCATAGCTTGTATGTGAGCATAAAGTTGAGCTAAAGCTGCTTGAGTATCTTGTGTAGAATTTGCTTTTGCTGTTAATTTATGGTCAACGAAACTAAATACAGTATGTGCTGTACCTGTTGCATCCGGTATAGATTCATTTAACTGAAATAGTAGATAATTCAATTAATTATAGCAATTACTTAGAATACTAGTTGTACTTAACTTAAATAAATTTAATTTATGAAACAAAATGACTTACATCAATATTCTTAGGACTCAGCAATTTTCTTTCCTGTTCTACCCAATATGCTCTGATGTCTGTAGCTAATTTTGGTGGAATTTCAAATAATTCAATCCCTTTCCTAATCATAAAAGCAACTAAACATGATAAATTTTGAGAATTGATATGTAAAGCTTCTGGTGACAATTTTCTTGGACACATCAAATGTGGAGTGAAAAGCGTAGCAAGTGTATCACAATTCATTTTATTCTTATATTCAAAACTAGCTGTTTTGTTAAGAAGTGTTAGCACATATTTAAGTAAAATTCTGTTCATAGATGGTAAAAGTAATAAAAGCAATTGCAGAGCTCTTAATAATTTTGCATCGTTGCCATTTACATCAGTACTGCACAATTCTAAAATTACAAAAGGTTTAATGAAAGGTGCATAGAAAAACATAATCGAAACTCAAGTATGGAGAAATGTATAATTGCACAATTTTGTGAATATTTTACCAGCAATTTGGCAATGTGCAGGATAATGCAAATCTGACAATAATGGTTCTGGCAGTTCTGCCAAAAATCCCTTTAATACTGATGCACAGTCATGAACACTATATCGTCCATCATTAAGGTCTAAGGGAATGCCTTGGTACATTGTAATTTTCAAATCTTGTTGTCTTGTCAATTTACCAGTACGTCTAAATATACCTTCTTGAACAATGTCTTTAAAATGATTAAAAACAAAGAATAAAGATAAGAAGAAATTATTTAAAAGTACTATATATTTAATAATGTCATAAGTTCCAATGAACTATTTATTTCTATACTTACTTTGTTCCTTGGACAAATATTCTATCAATTGTTTCACTTGATTAATTCCATCCTCTGTCAAACTAGCACCTTCTATACCTTTTTGTAAATTAATTGTTGATTTAGGTTTCTTTGTAAAGCTCAAGAGACCCCATTTCTTCAATTTTGCTTTTTCATTGAAACAGTCGTTGCTATACAATTTACCAAACGATTTTATGATTTAAAAGCTTAGTTTCATAAAAATTTTATCAAATTACAAAATAATGTTACAAATAAAATTTTTAGCAACAATAATCAACTTACTCTTCGGTATTGAGATCCAATTCGAAAGACAAATGCATTTTGACGAGGGTGTGGAACTGTTCCGGATTGACTTTTCTCATTCTAAAAGCCAATTTACCATCCACATTATCGTTAAAATCTTCCATTGTTAATACCACGATAACGACAATTTAAACACGTTCTGACATCTTTGAATCTTGCACACACACTCGTTACAGTTTCGTTAACGACGGTTACTATCCTTTTATCTGATCGAACTCTTTTTCGCTGTAACCGCCATATTCATATAATCGTGCATACAAAACATCTTTTATAAAATAATTTAAACAATTGGGTTACGTATGTACAGGGCAAATTACATGACAATACCATTCTCATTCATTCGTATCTGATTGAAGCTCTGTGAGTTTTGGCTCCATTTGGCTCCAAGAATGTCAAGGCAGTTCCCTATGAAAGCCGCTAACGCGCTCTTGCCTGTGGTTATATAATGTGAAGAACTTCAACCCAGGGATGATATTATAGGATTCCTAGCAGAGATGGGCAAAACCCTAGACTTCAAATAAATCTGAAGTTTGCAGATTTATTCGAAGCCTAGGGTTTTGCCTATCATTGGTTGGGTGTGCTCATGTCACATACACGCCGTGCTCCATGTGCTCGTTTGTTCGTATTTGCCTACTTATACTGGAACGGTCAGCGCCAGAGTTCGAATATGGCATCTCTACTCCTACTTGCTCCTACTTGGAACCCCTACCCGACACCATCTGATTCATAACATAACCTTAATATAATGTCAGCATTTTTTAAAGGCAGAGGATTTCAACAGTTCTTGCCGTTTATGATTCTTGTCATAGGAGGATCGTTTCTATTGCGTGAATTTGCAGAGATAAGGTATATCTGTGTATTTTTACGATATATTTGTGACTTTTATGTATTATTTACGATAATCTTTCATTTCTATAGGTATAAATATAAAAAAGTTATGTCATACGATATGAAGAAAGAGGTTGAAAAGGCGGGTATAAAAGTCAATCAATCTCTTACTCTAGAAGAAGAATACGAAAACCTTAAAAACGTAAGGAAAATTTTGACTTCTCTTGCACAAATGTTTTTGTATAAATGATAGTTTGGACATTATCGTTTTGTGACAAGCTACTCCACTATGAATAAAGATGGCCTACTATTCTTAAAATAAAATTACTATGTTGTATAGTAGAATTGGTAAATAATAATTTACTACTATGTATGTTCATATTTTGTAGAAACTCGATATTGATAACTGGCAGAACGTTCAAATACCAAAGCCATGGGATGAAACAGAAGGTTCAAGAAATTGAGATTTTTTTGAAAATAATTTCTAATTTATAGCAAAAATAAGTAATGTTTATTACATTTGAATGCATGTATATATTATGTACAAAAAATTATACTAATCAATAACAATACTTAGAGAAACATTTCGGAGTATTTTAGTCAAAATAATCAAAAATTATCTTGATTTGTATTTGTACAC
Organism: Hylaeus volcanicus; assembly: GCF_026283585.1. Taxonomy (NCBI): domain Eukaryota; kingdom Metazoa; phylum Arthropoda; class Insecta; order Hymenoptera; family Colletidae; genus Hylaeus; species Hylaeus volcanicus. The sequence continues at coordinate 34,550,106 of NC_071976.1, read as the reverse complement.
ATTAAACTTTTGTAAATAAATTATATTCTTGTTTTATACAATTATCTGTTCACATAGTAGTAGTAGCAGCATTACACTCGCATTCTATGTGAGATAATCATTGTCCATGGAGTATTTTTTAATTACATCTGTACATAAACAACATATTTATACAATTTTAAATCAATTTTGTAGGAATTACAAATTGTTGTATTTGATTCCAAATATGTGATATATGAATACATGGTCTAAATTTTAATATAGCATACTTACTTTTTTTTTTTTTCAAATCCATACATACTCAATAAACTTTGTTGTCGTACGGGACATAATCGTTGACTTCGACGTGTATGGTTTGTCATATTTATGTTACTATTTATAACCTAAAAATAATAATTAATTTTTTAAAACTATACAAATTTTTCAATAATGTTGTAATATTTACTTTTCCAGAATTTGTTGTGCTTTTACGATGTTTAGTTGTGTTATTCACTTGTACAGTTGATTCTGTATCAGACCATTTAAATAATCTGTCACTTAAATTATTAATATCCTCTTGTTGAATTAAGAAATCAGAATTTATATTATGGTGTGATAAGGTCAACGAATTATTTAAATTGTATGCTTCTTGACTCCTGACATTTGAGTTTGGTTCATTTATTTCTACATTTAAATACGATCCTATATCATTATTGTAATTATTTGACAATTCTGCGTTACTGCGCCGATTTGATTCAAGTAATTCATTAGGATCTTCATCTATATCCATAGGATATGATTCTGTTTCCATTTCATGGAAATTATTGGTTTCTTTTTCTCGTGACACTTCATTGGTATTATTAGATGAACACAGTATATCGTCATTTGCAACAATATTACTATTTTCTGCATTATTAGTTGATTTTGAAAAAAATTTACTTTCTGTAATAATTTCTTCATTTATAATCGTACGTCTAATACGCGTTAAATTCCTCTCCTTGATTCGATTGCTATTCTTAGACAAAAGGCTTGGAGAAGTCATATTATTAAGTAACTCTTTTGAAAATGGATTTGTTCTTCTAACTAAAACAGGAGATGCTTTTTTTCCTTCACTTGAACTATATACATCTATTTTTGAATTGTCATCTACATCTACTGAATCTTTAGCTTCATATGTGTTCAAAATTTCTTTTTGGTTCAATTCTTTACACTCTGTAATAATAGTTACCAAGTTAGTCGTTTAAATATGTCTAAGAACATTTCGTTGACTGTCATTTATTAACATTTATATAAAACATTAATTTCATACCGAAATTATCTTGCTTCACCAAAATAGCTTTATTTATACGACTTGTTTGGAGAATCATCTCCTTACTAGTTGTATTTGGCCATGTCATGAGATTCTTGGTTTTAGATACTTGTGGTTGATTTTCTTTTAATTTGTATCTTCTTGACCAAATGCTAATATGTTCAGGGTGATTTGTATTTTGCCCCCATGAAGTATAACTATTACGCTGACTCTAGGAAATGCGAATTTAAATAACTTTCTATATTCAGATTGTAATAGAAAAATGGTAATGAAATAGTTTTTTAAAAATGAATTTATTGTAAGTATTTACCTCCATTTTATCAGGATCAAAGTCATGAAGTTGTCTTAAAGAAAGTGGATCACAATTTCCAAGAGCAAGTTGTAATGCAATATCTGGATTTGTCTCTTCACCAGCATAATATAACTGTTCCTCTGTCACATCAGATCCAGGTGAATTTAAACGAACTTGTTTTCTTAATAAAGGACAAAATACTAACTGGTGTTTAAAAGTGATAACTGCTAATATAAATGCATCCCTATATTCTTGAGTTACAACTAATGATTTCATTTTTAAATAAGACCCTAAACGTGTTAAAGCCTATGAATATACATCGAATTAATTTATGTATAGAAAATCCTTAGGTATTTAGAAATTTTATAAGTATACATTGATGAATATTTATTTACCCTATGTATATCACAGTCCGTATTTATCATGATGAACTTTTTTGCTTTATTCAACCCAATACCAGGGAGAGATGGTAAGTAATCACAGCCTGACAAAATACACATGTAACGAAAATTATCCATACTAAAATGTTCAGCACGAATATCCATTGCAAGATGTAATCTGTCTTGTTCAACTAAAATACCATTACCATTTACATCCATTTTAAAAAATACCTAGAATACATAAAAAAAGACAAATAAATCTGTTTCAAAAATTATGAATTTATACCAAATTAAATATAATTTTACATAATTATTTTTATATTTAAATTGCATATAAAAGGAAACCAACCTTTTTACAACCAAATAATGTTAAATCACTATCTTCTGTAATAACGACATCAGCAATTCCACTAATATTAAGATATGCCAATTGTGCATCTGCCTCATATGGTGCTACAATACAATCTACATTCATTTTCTGGCAATGTTTAATTAATTCTAAAGCCATTTCATGTGTTATATTTATAGATCTTCGTAATAAATTTCTTCCTTCTGCATGCTGACCCATTTTCATTAACTCAATACCTTTGCGACGGTTTGTTTGTCTAGCCCTAAATACACAAATTCAGTTCAAACAATAAAAAAAATAATAATAAATCGATTACCAATTACAACCAATTATATTTTCAAATTCGTTTGCTTGAATTTGGATGATTAAAATCAAATAAATCTATTAAATATTGACTAGGACATGCAATAAAATAATTAAAAATAAAATATAATTATACATACTCCCGTCGTTTAACTTCGGTTTGTGCTTTAGCAGGCAAATCTCGTCCATCAAATACAAGAATCGGTTTAATTTTGCAAGCAAGCAACATATGTACGAACTTCATACAATAATGAACGTATCTGAACAAGATAAATAATTATATGATAAATTATTTGGTAAATAATATAATGACAACGACTATAATTTTCTTACGCATCAGTTTGTTGTCCCATTTGCAGTTTATCAGCACAAGAAAATACACCTTTGTGTAACCAACAATAAGAATCAATAGCAACAGTGCCACCAGAAAATTGATTAATATTTGTTCTTTTGGATGATTTTTCTAAGAAGGGAAGTAAACCGGTGATCCCCATGTTAGATTTAATTGAAATAATAAACAACAAAGTATCAGCGAATCTAAGCTCAGATGAACTTCACTACCACACCGTTATTCACATCAATTCACATTACTGTTCACATTACCGCCAAAACATAACCGATGCTTATAATATTGGTAGATATAGTATTTACTAACTGCAGTTACTGTTTGATTTTCAAGTTGAAAATTTTGAACATTTTCCAAAGAAGGAAGCGAGACAAACACATCGGCAAACTTCAGATTTATTCGAAGCCTAGGGTTTTGCCCATCTCTGTTTTCAACCACGGACATTGGAATTTGTATGTCCGTGGTCTAGGGATATTGCAATTGGAAAGCACCCAGTTGTTGCGTTTCGCAATAAATCTTTTTTTTTTTTTTCAAGTTAAAATGCATTACACATGAAGACTGTACAGGGTGTCCCAAAAATGTTGTAACAGCTTGAAAGGGGTGGTTCGGGAGGTGATTTGAAGCAACTTTTTCTTTAGCAAAAATGTTGTCCGAGGCTTCGTTGAGAAGATACTAACGGAAAACACTGACCAATCAGAGCGCGAGTATACTGGTGGAGCGGCCGCGGTAGCGTATGAGCGAAGCCGGCCAGCGAGTAGCCTACGCTCCACCGGCATACTCACGCTCTGATTGGTCGGGGTTTTCCGTTAATATCTCCCCAACGAAGCTTTGAACAACATTTTCGCTAAGGAAAAAGTTGTTTCAAATCACCTCCCGAACCACCTCTTTCAAGGTGTTACAACATTTTTGGAACACCCTGTATAAGGAGTCCTAACTGTGTAGTGTAGAAGTGTTATCAAAATCCCGAGCTTGAAATTATGAATATTTCTATTACTCGCGGCACAAGTGATTTTCGTCGTTTCAAAAAATATAATTCTGCACTTTCTCTAGTTTACTTTCTTTCAAATAATTTAAAGCAATTTAAAAAACCCGCTACTGTATATATATGCATGCGGTCCACATTTTAGTTGGTGAAGCAAATCCAGGCGGCGCTACAAACTTTGTACCAACTTTTAATACAGGAGCTTTGCCCCCTGCCGGGGCCCTGCGTTCTAATGGCGTCAGGACACAAGCACTGTTGTCACATTTTGTCTTACAGTGTTTCAATATTTTGTTTTGTTTATGTCGTTCAAGTTCCACGAAAAGGAGATTAGAAATCCATTCGGACTTGCGAAGGTCGGTATAAGAAGACTAGAGGAGGCCGTTTCTTATGCTAGAATGCAAATCAAGTTGTGAATGAAATTTTTTTAGAGCTCCGGGTGCAGTGACCTTGATACCGCTGTCATCTCTAAAGTATACAAGCGCGCGAAATATAAATCACGATTTCACATTCGGACAATCGGTCCATACGTGGGATTTACTGATCGCCTGGGTTTAAGTCTTTTCAAAAATAATGCTGTCGTTTTTATTCAAACCTAACATTTTTACAATTACCTTATGAAAGTAAAAATCCTTTATATAAGTTTTATCAAATATTTATTAAAACTTATTTTAACATTTGGGACGAATTTCATGTATTTTTATATATAAAGTTTTCAATTGTAATTTCCGTTTATTTCTGTAACAAAATTTCTACAGAAATAATAAAATTATGAAATGGAATTTAAAAATTAGGCATGTTATAATACACATTGGAAATTATTTTCATTAGTCGGCAATGAGAAAACAAAAACTGAATATAAAGGGACAAGGACTATTTATGATAGCGAAGATGTAATATTATTAACATTATATATGAAAGTATATACAGCTGTTCTTAAGACTTAAATGAGTTTCCATAATTTCATGTAAATAAATTATTATTTTAACAAATTTTTTACATTTACAGGCACAAACAAATAGCTCGTACAAATGGAAAGGGAATTATAGTGGATCAAATTTTTTCCCATTGGCAGCTGAAATAAATAACTATGGAAGTTACAACAGAAGAAGCTCAAGCAGTACTGTTAGAAGGAATGGAAGGTGCACAGTACATTACTATTCAAAGAGCAGATGGAGAGCCACTAAGCAAAAGCGTTCCCCTGTTAACATTAAATGGAGAGTTAATTTCTGAAAGAATGGTTGTCGATATGATCAATGCTGGTGTTGGTACAGACTATGGTACTGCGACGCAATATTATGAAGCTGACGATTTATTACAACATGAATTAACAGAGGTAATGTTTTGTTTTTTTATATTAGCATATTGAAAACTGAATTACAATTTTTTATATAGGAAGATCGTAGGCTAGCAGCAGCTTTAGTTGCCGTTCAATTACAGCAACAACAGAAACAGCAGCAGCTTCATAGTCAATCCCAACACGAAGATCCAACTCTACCAGATGTTTCTCATTTAGGAACATTAACGCCTGTTAATACATATTCTATTCAAACGGTGCCAGAACCAAATGCTCCACCAGTCTATCCAACTTTGCAACCTTTTAAAAGGATCACGCATAATATAAAACAAGAATTTATCGTTAAAACCGAGTACGATATCGATGTATCGGCAGAAAGTAGTGAGGATGCAGCGCCAAGTTCTGGACCAAAGAGATCATTACCTCATAAAAAGAGAATTCCTCGTAAACTTAAACAGCAAACTAAAAGAACCTCTTCACGGAAAGATAGCAGTAGACTGAATTCGGATGCCATAAATGTACAATCGTCTGGGGACATGCAAGCTCACGTATTCAAATGCGAATTGTGTAATTCTAAATTTAGTAGTCAATTAAACTTTTTTGAGCATCTTAAGGTAATTCGACTTTTTATATTCAAAATGGAAGACAAGTTTGCAGTTATATTTTTATAATTACATTGTAGTCTTAATTATAGATTATAGTAATGTAATCAATGCTTACAATAGTTTTATTTCTAGGTGCACTATGAGCCTGTAAAGCAGGAAACAAGAATAGCACAAGCAACAAATACTAATATTACAATATCTGTACCAGAATCTGTTCAGCGTCCCGAAAACACTGTAATCGAAGAGTTTAGCGAACCTGAAGATCTCATGGAAGGCATTAGAGGCGTCGGTAAGCGTACGCAAATAAAAATGAAAATATTGTTTCTTGGTAAGCTATATTTTAACTTACACACTTGAAATATTTACAGTAGAGGAAACTGGGGCTCACATAGACGATGATACAGAATCTCAGCTATCTACCGTAAACAATGAATCGCAAATATGGACTATTACCGGGATTACGGAACATGTACATAGGGACCATGTAAAGCCACCAACTGTTAGTGAACAAGGATTACATGAAAAAGAAAAGACTGATATTCCACAGACAACGAAAAAAAAGAAAATACTGAAAGCGCGAAAAACAAGTGTGTACATTTTTGAATAATAAGACCTCGACTTACGCTATTAATTTATCAAAGGCTTCCCGCGTCTTCCATGCAACAACCTAGAATACAAAGATTTTTTAATATTTTGGAAGAATTTGTAGAGAATGTATTATGAAGAAAATTTCTGTGACCTTGAAATCTCGAACAATATGGTCTTGAAAAAAATTTATTTTTCTCTTAACACTTTTCTCTGTTACTAAAAGCAAACAAGATACTTAAAATGTTAAAATTTTTAAGAATTTACATTCTCATATAGAAAACTCGAACAAGAACATAACGTAGAGGCACAAATTCGTGTAAAACAGCGACTCACAATACAAAAGTCTCTTCTTTGATTTAATCTCTTTAATAGAGTCGTTTATTTTCATAGACGAAGAATGGTCATGTCCTCAATGTGATCGGTTATTCCATCATAAAAATAGTTTAGTGTATCACATGCGATGTCACAATGGAGAACGACCGCATCAGTGTGAAGTTTGTGGAAAAAGTTTCTTTACAGCTAGTCCATTAAAGGTGATATGGATATTGACATTATATACAGTGACTCGCAAACAAAATCATGTGGAAGTTTGTATTTTAAAAAATGGAATCCACCTGGGACTAAATGAACTTCAATTACAAAGAAACTACTGACATCGGATTATGTCCCTCTTAAAACTAAACAAAACTTTTTTGCTGCTTTTTTTTAGCAATTTTGTCCATTTCCAACAGTAAATGAGTTATTTAAGTATTTCACCTTGTATACTGTAATTATAGAATCTGTATTTTGACTGTGAATCACTGTAATTAACTCAAATATGATTTGCCTTCGTTAACCAAATTATTCAAAATGTAGGTTCACAAACGCCTTCATAGTGGTGATAAGCCATACAAGTGTAAAGATTGTGGACGACAGTTTCGTCAATGGGGAGACTTGAAATACCATTCGACGAGCATTCATTCAGAACAAAAACAATATCAATGTGAATATTGTGGCAAAGATTTTGCACGGAAATACTCCTTAATTGTTCATAGAAGAATCCATACTGGCGAGAGAAACTATCGATGTGAATACTGTAACAAAACATTTAGAGCAAGCAGTTACCTACAAATTCATCGTCGTATTCACACTGGTGAGAAACCACATGCATGCACAGTATGTGGAAAACTATTTAGAGTGGGAAGTGACTTGAAAAGGCATATGCATACACACTCTAGAACAAGGGCAGATAGACCTTTAAACAGAGTTATATCAGGGAAAACTATAGAGGATGAGAATGATAAAGGAGCGCAAGCCAAAACAATTCATGATCTTGTTAGGGATTTAAAGTTAGAAGTGGAAGGAACAGGAGTCATGGAAACTGTTCCACCAGATGACAATCCTGAATGTATTTTACCACACGCGGGAGGACAAACTTTAGAATACACTGTGACAACTACATCAGATACGAGTCAAGAAAGAGATCCATTGGAAGCAGTTGTACGTACTACCGATAACATGTAAGTTTATTTGTTCCAGTTTATATTATATTGTGTCCAGCCTTTAAATACTAGTAGCCAATCTTACTCTAATAAATATATTGTCATTGTTCAGACATGAGCAAGATTCATATCTAAAGAACGACTTTGAATAATAAATAAAAGATAATTAACTTTCAATGCATTACTTTTCAATAAAAAGTAGAAGTAAGAGTTTTGCAAAAGGGGCCTTAGAATTTTACTTTGTAATCAAACACAAATGGTACAGAATGTATCCAGTCTTTTTATTTTGAAAATATACATACATATATACATGATTACAATTAAATGTAAGAGATGATTTTGTTCAAGTGTCCACCATGACAGGTGTATTTTATTATTAAAAAACAAAATAATAAAGTCATATTTGGAAAACTCTTTACAATCTGAATTGAAAAATGAATTTATTAATTTAAAGATTGCAAATAAATTTCTATACAGTGGTTTTATTTGTGTGAAAACTTAGTGTGTATTGTTTTTACAGGCAGTATTTCTTCATGTAACGTTTATTATTGGAATAAAATTGAAGACTGCTTTTGTTCTTTAATATGCAATCCAGCGTGTGGAAGTAACGTGAAGTTAGAACGTGAAAAGTCTCTTGCACACGGATGGTGCTTCATTGAGTAGCAGACCTTCATTGTAAATGACTGATCGAAGTCCTATACATCAACGCACTACCTATGTAATTGTGCATAGTGTACTTTCCAGTTTCTCTGCAGTATACATTTATAGAAGCGCGATGAATATAGTGTTTATATAATATTCTTAAGACTGTTTTAGCAGGAAACTTATGAAAGTACAAAACTGAGAAAAAAACCTAAAAACATACATCAGTTTAATTGCATAAAGATACATATATTATATGTATATAAATACAGAGTATAACTGAAATTTGTGACCAAATTTTTAGGAGTGCATTTTATTCATTTTGAGGATGAGCAAATATTGTATAAGCATGAGTTCCAAAAGTCTTCTTTTCAGATGTATAAACACTTCAAAGGGTATAGCCGGTTTTGGGGATCAACAGTATCCTTAGACCGATTTCGATTTGCGATGATATATTCGATAGGTTATCAATAAAGACTAATCTGTGCCAATTTGAAGTCTCTATCTCGACTGGTGGTTGGGAGTAAACAAGACAAACAAAAATCACGTTTTAAACCAATTTCTCTCGTTCTGTTGCATGATAAATTTTGAAAAAAGTCAGAGACATTTCAGTTAGCGAGTTACGTGTTCCAGAATTTTTTCAAATTTTTCAATTAAAAATCCAAGCTGTAAAAAACAAAAAACGCAAGGAAATGATGAAAAATGCCGGTTTTGCATCGAAGGAATCTCATTTTTTACTATTTTTTTAACGATTTAACAAAATATATATCTTGTAAAGGAAGAATTTTAATTCATTTTATATGATCTTTTTCCTATATTTAGAATGAGCGAAATACTTTCCTAACATTTAGTTATCTATTGCAGTTACATTCTGTATGCATGTATGTACATTCGTAAGTCTACATAGATAAGGTTAGTCGTTTGTATCGCGAATCATCATTGAAGAATATATTTTTTACGTGAAGACATTTATAGAAACACTGTGGTCCATTTTTATTGCATTCTCCACAAAAAAAGAATCTGTAGTTCAGTCTTAGATAATTGAAGGTGTTAAAGATGGTGCAGGCACCGTGTTATTTGTATCAATGAAAATGTGTAAAAGTTGAGTCAATTCTCTGGTTTCAAGAGCTGTGTTGAGTTTCTCAGCTGCATCTTTGCTACTAATTCTGAAACATATGAATTGTATGTAGTAAGTGGTGCAATTTATTTGAAACTCCTAATTTTAAAAAAAATTATTTCCTTAAATAAATTCTGATTTTTGATATTTGTAAAACATAATGAGATTCTTCAGTTTTGTTACTGATATAATAATTGATAGAATAATTATCAATTATTTTCTCTATAATTACATTTGTAAATTATGTTCCTAAACTTTTTTTATTATAATTTATATTATATCATACAATTAAAAAAAAAAACGATGGATATATTGTAAGTAATAATATGATAGAAGAAAAGTATTTTCTTTTTTTGATTGAATAAGAGTGAAACATTAAAGGTTAACTAAAATTTCAATTGGTAATAGAAAAGATGAATGATAAGAAAAACTGAGATGCAAAATTTGGTTAATTCAAATTAATGTTTTGCTAGTGTAATGAATGAGAAGCATTTGTTAATTGTAATATATTGTCAATATATGTCACATTATTTATACTTTACCTACGAGACCGTTTAGCTCTCTCCCAATCAACATAAAGATCAGTAATTACACCATGCAATCTATCTAAAATTTCATTATCCTTTGCTATTTGTGATTTGATTTCTGTTTCTTCCTCTAGCAATCCTTGGTATTCCAAGCACAGATTTTGTTTTGGATTCTCTTTCAGCTCCCATTCTTCTAATGCATTCAAAATTCTTACTTTTGTAATTAATTCATGGACTGTGTTCATTCGTGGAAGAATTAATTCCAGCACTCTGGATATACTTCTCTCTGCAACATCTGTGGTGATATTTTTTTTCAACTGAAGAGTCCTTTTACAAGGAGTTATAATGTGACAACAAAGTTTACAAAGGTAAAGATTTTTATTAATTTTTTGCTTGTAAAAAATAATCGACACTGTTGTATAATGGTAACGTACCACAAAATACATCTAATTTGATTTTCCTCTTTGTTGCTTCTCTCGTCAATATATCTCTGAGAATTATAATGCTGGATATATTCTCACCAAGGAAAATGGCATTTCCTTTTCTAAAAATAAATAAAACTTTGAATTCGGTATATCATCAGTGTAACAAAGAACTTACTTGTATGTGCATTTCAGGATCGTGCCCACAAAAGATGAAACATATGTTAAAGTAGCTTCACCTTCTTCCAAGTGAGGTCTTTCAGGAACATCAGGTAATGCTAATGAAAGCCAGGCATGCATCTAAAGTATATCAGAATATATTTAACTAAAAATGGTTTTCATAAAGTTCAAAACTATTGTAGGTACTCCATTGGTTTAAAATGAGAATTCGTAGTAAAGTAGTAGAATGGAATTTTCTATTTCAAATTGCATTTTCACAGTTTGAAATTTTACCTCAGCAACTGTAAAGCACCCATTCAATTTTAATTCATTAAAGGACTTTCCAGAGAATTCCGTACCATTATCTTCATGTTGTCTTACATGAAGGGAAAGGGCATATATAGGTATTAATATTCTGCGACAACACTTTGGCTGTACCTACATTACAAAAAACTTGTTGGACATTTTTCATATACTTCTGCTTTACATTACATGCAGAAGAAAAATGTGACGCATACCTGTGAAGTTACATAAATCTGTAAAGTACCTGGCTGACCTTCGATGGTTCTTAGTTTCATTTCAAGATGATTAGTGTTTACCTATGAAAGTAATAACTAGTTTATGAAGATCTTAAAGATTTCTTAAGTTACATTTTAAAAACTTAAACATCAAGTCTTTTACTCACTTGGCAGCGATAGGTAGCAAGTAAAAAATTGCCTTCTCTAAAGTTGCAAGCAGAAAGACTAACCACTGCACTATTACTTTCCACATCTAATAGTTTTATTGGTGTGTCTGATTGTACCAAAATGTTATCAATCGATGTATCAAGTTCTATGGAAAGCGAATATGACGCGTCTTCTTTGTTCAAGACCATCCTGAAAGTGATTTCTTTAATTGTTTTTCCACTGTTGAAATGTGTATATACAAGAATGACAATTGTTTTACCTATGATTCACTGATAAAATTAACGGCGCTAAAGGGTCGACTGTGAAAGTGGCTGCTTCCTTTTCTTCGTTAAGTTTCTCCTGCAATTGTTGTATTTCGTTTTTCAGCCGCGCTAAGCCGTCATTTTGATCAGCTTCCAAGAGTCCAGGTGGTCTAGTAGTCAAACCAAATATTCGTCCTGAATATGTTGTAACTAGAACCTCAGGATATCCTGCAGCTCCAATTACTCCACCTACCACCGAACTGATACTTTCGCTGGCATTCTAAAACGTATAGGTTTTTAGTAGCGCCTACACCGTTAAGAAATTCCTGTTTATTCCTATTGAATCTGTTTCTTGTTAAAATTTAATGTTAAAAGAAGCTACCGAGAGTGACAGGAGAAGACATAGATAAATACATTCAAGATTTTATGAAGTCTTCATAAAGCATTCCACCTAATTTCGATATACCTACGTAACGATAGCGAAGGGGCGGTAACGTATCTTCATCAGGAAAACTATACACTTCAACTGTGCCGTCTTGTCGACCGATAAGTATGTCCAAACCATCTTGTAATTCATACGTGTCTAAAGAAGTAACTTCGGAACCTGTCATGTTTAGCAACCAAGTGATTCTCAGAGTTTTGTTACCCTGAAGAATCAATAGACCTACTCTACCATCCATGGTTCCGACCAGAACACGATCTTTAGATTCAACGTCACCCTCCCTAAAAAATATCACAATATCATAACAATACAAAGTATACGATATATAATTAAAAATGAGATGCAGAATAACCGAGAACCTGTATAAAGATAATACTGTAGGGACACTTGGAAGTCTAAGAACTGCTGGACTTTTTGTACCATGAAGAACTCGTACCTAGAAGAAGCAAACGTCGTTAACATCAGAACAAAGTGCATTGTTCGAGCGTGATTAATTCAAATGCTTACAGCACAATCTCCGCAAGCAAGAATCGCGTAGACGGTAGAACTGTCAGCAGGTAAAAGAACAACGTCGTATAAGGTTTCACCAGCCAAATAAGAGTCTGCATCCTTGCAATCATGGTATCTGTGATAAAGATCCTTGGCGCACGCTGCAAGATCTGGACCAATCACGCACCTATGCAGTCCGAAAGGAATATTGCAGGTAGTAAATATTTAATGTAAAGAAGTCTTATAAAATCGAGTCATTCGTTATATTTGTATTTGAAATAAAATACACACTTCACGAAGTCTTAGCGAACATAATATTACTTTAACGTTTTTAGTTTCTAGTTTGGAACCTTCTCCAGAAATTAGCCAAATTATGTGACTTATAAGGTGAAATAAAACAAACCATATGTTTCTTGTTTTATTTTTTTTAAACTGTGCTTTGGGTTTCTAACTTATGTTTCATTCTTCATTTTAAAAATGATATAATTTGTTTGAGGAATATGAAGCGGCGCCGCGACTGTTAGCTATTCCGGAAGTTGAATACAAGGAGTGCTTCCGAAAGTGGGAAGATCGCTGGAAGAAGGATTTTTATTGGAAAATGTTAGACAATTATCACGACAATTTCTGTTTTTAAACTACAGATCAAACTACGACATATGTATTTTCTGAAATTTTGTTTTCTTGCATTATTAATCAAAATTACTCTATTTGTAATGTTTTTACATTCTGTGCGAACTGTAATTCTTAAATCCGTATAATCTAAGAACTGGAAAACTTGTATATCTTTTCTAATAACACGACAGATAGTGGCATATTTTGAACTGATATACATGTTTCGAGATTTTTCGAGATCAAGATCGAGATCGTAGAAATCTCGTCTCGTGCGCATCACTAAATTTAAATGTAAATTCTTGCATTGGTTACAGAGGATAAACTTACATTGCTGAAATGGGATCTATCAGATTTGTGTCGAAATCTAAGAACAGTTTTCCTTTCTTCGTATAACCCTTTACAGTATTTCCATGTGCGATGTAAATCTTATCACGTACAGTCCCGCCCAGGACCAGTTTATTAATCTTTGGTCCAGGCAGAGATTTAAACGACACCTGTAACACCCCCTTCTTCATTCCTACATTTAATGTCAATTGCATGTTCAGCAGTTTACGAAAACAACATGAAAAAGTAGCGAAGTAACGATTTTATACTTTTACCATATACATGTAGTACGCCATCATGATCAGCAACCGCAAACTTTTGTGTTTGTCTGTGTTCTGATGCATAGAACATTCTCGTTGAACCTCGGGATGTAACACCCACAGCTGCGTAGTCTATTCTCGATAACGGTAGAGTCATTTTGAGCAGTAAAGTTACAATTGTTACTGTAATATGGTAAGCGTTTCACTCGGTCACGACTACCCCTCTTCTTTTATAAAGTCTTAAGGTAATCAAATGCTAAATGACATATCAAAACAGAAGAAAAACAGTAAATCATTGTAGTATTCAACGAAGAACGAAACATTTTACAACATTGTCGGGAGTGATATACAATATTTTCAGTGCACATGTCCGACGATCAATTTAACCATAGCGACAAACCATCACAACAAACAACATATGTATTCATCGAATGTAGTCTTTTTCTCGGGGAGAAAGAAGTTCTTTTTTTCTAGAAAGATATGTTCTAGAAATAAGTAAGATATTAATTAATAAATGGAGATAATTTAGAAATATATACATATGAAATTCAAGTATCGTATACATTGTACATACACGAGGCTTTCCATGTCAAATCGACCACTTTTGATTTGACTGAAATTTGTATGTATAGTAACCTACTAAATACCTTTAAATTTTGAGCCCGGGTTAAGGTAATGTCTGAACTTGAAGAGGACTAGCATGCTTAGGTGAAACGTTGCTAAATAAAGAATACATCAATTTTTCTCACAAGCTGCTTCTATTTGGAGAATCGATTATAATTTTTTCGCTATAAATCTGTTATTACGCGTTATAAAAAAAGTAAATCAAGCAAATGTTATTCAGTTTTATAAGAACTATTCGAATAATAAAAAATAAACTCCTTCCATCTGAAATGATTCAGGGACCCTGTTAAAAAAAAAAAAAGTAAAGTTGACGAAGATAGATGAAATGATACACAAAGCATATGAAGTTTAGTGTGATTTATTTAATGACACAATAATTATCGTCATTTGAGTAAAGATCGAGTGCAGTGTCGTACAGCGTATAAATACGGTACAAACGTAGAAAACCTGTAAATGCGACTGTATAATTGTTACATTACATGCACATCGTATTCAGGACATCGTGTCATCAATCAGAATCTGAAATTGGCCCTAAAGCCTTGTTAAACATGTACAATATGTATAGTCTGCGTAGCTTGTATTATCTTCTGTCTTTGTTTTGGCAGTTGAAACCAACACTTCGCGAATCGATGAATTGCACATATAAAATGTTTAATTATTCGTCTGCTTGTCATCTCATTGTTTTTTTTTTTTACACTTTACAGAAGCCATTACTGGAAATGATCTCGCAGGCTACTTATGGGACTTTGAATTACACCTCCACCTAGCGTCATTGTACGTCCCAATCGTATTTTGTATTTACAATGTTACATGACCAGAATTACTCACATATCTTACTAGCTAAATTATAAACTTTATCCGCAACATACATTTAGCGCCGTCATCGTTAGGTTGTGTGTATATATATATATGTGTATATATATATATATATATATATATTATATTAACATTCTTTAATTAAATAGAGCTTTCGTAGCAAAGTATGTATAAATAGACTATTTTCGCACGCACACTCATCATATCCAGTGCTCACTTCGAACTGCGCTGCATTCCTGAAGGCGAGACAATACACTCTGTTGAGCGGTTCATCCATGAGATCTGTCTATCGTGTAAGATAAGCTATTACCTGAAAGTAGTGGACGAGAGGAATGGCGTTTCCCCGATCCTAAACCGTGGCTCAGTTCGAAGCCGTTTATTTTACGCCCTATGATAATACTGTATATTCAATCCAAATTTCACACGAGCAGATTCATATTAACCCTTTGCCGTACTTTGACATGTCTTACTCGTGGTCACAATTCTGGATATTACACGAATATGAATATTACGAGTGATACTTGTGGCCATACTTTCAGGTCAAACACGAATGCCACAGTCTGAACATGAGAGTTTGTATCCTTAAGTTTTGACATAACAGTTACTAGGGACAATGGCTAAACTCTGAACAACCTTGGCAGTAGAGAGCTTAATGAAAACATTCTGTTACAATCATGGTTCAGATCTTAGCATTGTACCACAAGTGTTAGTCAGAAATTGTATAGTCTATGTTATAAAACAAGCATTACTGCATTGTTAGCAATTTAGTTTTTTAAAAAGAATTTACTTAAGAAATCCTGACATAACATTTAACCAAAGAAGTATATTACATACAATATATATAAATGTATATAAATATATATACAAATACGTATGAAGAGAAAGAAATCAAATTACTATTTAAAGATATTTAATTCAAATGCATTTGACTTCTACAAAAGTATTAGGGTGAACCAAAAATATTTTCCGATTTTTCTTCCCTCTTTCTAGGTACAACTGAATGTTACAACTAAATAAAAAGTATTTAAATTTCATGTTACATATATAATTTTGTACCTCTCAAATTGCTCTTCCATATTGTGTATTAAGAAACGTAAACATAACATTTAAATACTTTCAATTATGGTTGAAAGTAACTGAGGCTTCTGGTTGTAAACTTCTTCAGAATTCAACTGACACGCCGATATTGGTATAAAATGCTGAAGAAGAACTCAGTAAGTGTGAGATGTGAGAACTCAAATATCTTAGACTTTTGTTTCATTTAAACGTTCGTTAAAAAAAGCATACAAAGAAGGGAGAAAAATTTGAAAAAAGTTTTGATTTACCCTAATAGTAACGCGTGAAGCAAGTCAAAGTACAACTACTTCACAGATTGTCGGAAAATGTTACTTTTTTCAGCTCTGTGACGATGTTCCTCCGCCATTTCGGGTCGTGTCACATACTTTTTCTACACGTTACTTTGATTAATTTACCGAGCATCGGCTAGTGTGGCCTGGATTTTGTCGGATTAAATGGTACGGCAAGGGGTTAAGCTACACTTACATGGATCGTACTTGATTTGATCATAGAAATTGTATTTGTTTAAAATAGAGTCGTACTTCCGTAACGGCAGCGTGGATTATTGCATCGCGTGGTTTTCGCGTACGCATTTACGTCGGTATATAATTAAGAACGTAGCGTTATCGCTTACTTGTCCCTCTTACTTATTTAATTACATATCACACCGAAGGTGCTTCACGCACGTAAAAATCTAGAATAAATATAGGCCAGTTGTAGGCATTGAAAATTTTTTCTTGACATTTCTAATCTCTAATTTCACTTGTAATGCACATCATTGCCTTATGTAAGAGTAAGTCGGTGGTTTAGCGTTAGAAGAGTTAGAAACAACTATGCAACTGTTCATTTCAAATTAAGACTGGAATTGGTTTAATTTTGAAATGCTTTCGCTTAACGAAACAGATTGATGAATTTTTTCTCTATAAATTTGTTATAATGTATCTTTTAATTTGTCGTATTTGCATAATTCATTATTCTATCTGCACAAACGTTGTAAGTCCATGCCAAGGAACACAATATTCGTACAGAAGGCTTTTACATATACGTTGTATAAGATGATTGATATAATGCCCAAGTTACTTATTTAATTCTAAAGTAGAATTTTTAAGCCTGTTTTACTCAGTAATTCGAAAAGCGGGCATACAATTATTAGGTTAATATAACATACAACATAGTACTGTAATTCGCCTTTCTACCGAAGCAACACCGAAATTATTCATTTCTTCAATCAAACTTAAATTTCTACATGTGAATTTCCAAGTACAATTTTGAAATAATAAAGATGTATTATTGCTATTGTATAAAATAAAAATATTTTAAATGCCTCAAGGATCCCTTGATCTGTTCAATTTGTAAATATATCGATTTGACATTAACCGTTTGAGTCCCAGAGGGTATTGAAAAAACACTATCGAAGAATCCCAAACAGCGCAACCGCGCTTTGTCTGAACGAGTACTGGGTTTTCTCGACATAAAATCTCAACAGCGCGTTAGCGCTGTTTGGGACGCAAACGGTTAAGGAAAACAGTTGAAATCTCTTCAAAACACTTTTGGCGCTAAACCATCGAGATGAAAGGACGTGTTTCATAAAAGAGCATCGTATCACGTATTGCTGAGAACCTAATGGTTTTCATCGATGCTTCCATCGTCGAACTACTTCTTTGATACCTTTCGCCGTAAAAAGTTAAAAGGAGAAAATCTGTACTTGTATCCTAAAGATATTAAAAAAGTCCATTTTTGATTTACGTTTCCGTTCTTAAATTTTCATACGCATCTAATTCGGTTGTACATTTCAAATACTCGTCAATTACTTCTTCAAATGGATATTACAAACTGGCCTGACGCACGATTCTCAAAATTGTCGAATTAAAGGGCTGATTCCACACCCCTGGACGACGATGTCGATGAACTCAAATCTTCGGAGTGCCGAGTGTGCGACGAGTCAAGGGAGGTCACCGAGTCACTGTCGTTGCTGTGAGGACTCGAATAATTAGCTGCTTCCTGTAGTCTCATTAACATATTCAGCTGCAACAACGGGAAATGCTAATTAATCATCACGTTGCGATAATTTGTTTGTATACACGTAAAGTTTTTTTTAACTTGTACAGGATGTTTTTACCCTTATTGACCATCCTGTACCAGTGTATTTTACTAATTATATTAAAGTCCGACAATGTCTTTCAATGTCGTTTGTAGAGCTGTTCGTATGGCATATCTATATTACAGTAGTGTATTTTAATAATAAAATACGTATATCTAATGTTCAAACACAAAGTATAAAAATCAACTATCTATTATATACATATAATGAAAGTAATTGTTATTCGAGTGCAAGAAGAAAGACTTAACCCTTTGTGGTTCAGACTTTATAATTTCAAGTGACACTAACTAGTGGATCTCCTTCGGTGTCGCTGTGGGTACTGCCAAGACTTTTCACACTGGAAGCACCAACTCCAGAGTTGTGTCCGGATGTAACAACATCATAGCCAACGTCCTCGGGTCGCAAACGAAGAAGAGCGTCGCTGCCACCGTGCACCGCGTGTGTAGAAATCCATGGATAACTCGAAATAATAAACTGAGCTGGATCTTCCCAGGAAGAATCACCGTTTCCATTTCCACTGACACGTCTGCCGTAAAGTGTTAATCCTTCTCTGACTGCTTCCACTAGATACGGTATTACCGAGTAGTTCCACAAGTCGGTAAACCATACTTGAGAACCCGTTACCTCCATCGGACAGGACAGAAATAGCCGCGGCCCTAAAATCCGTATGTTTATTATCAAGTATTTCCAATGAAATCCAAATTAACGAATCTAACAAGGACAAAGTGTAATATTCATTACATTCGACTGGTTTACCTATGGTCACGTCGGAGCTACTATGAGTTTCTAGGAACTTGTTGAGATGTAACCAAATCCGGGGTAACCACTCGACAACCGCTGCCATTTCTGCATTCCTGGTCCCACCACAATCGCGTAGCTCGTGTTCTAACAGTTTCCGCCTGAGATAACGGCCTAAGAACCCTTTAACTGGCTCCATGTGGTTAGCACACAGCACCCACCTAAAAATAGGAAGTATTAGCACTTAAAACAGGCCACCTGAAAACTTAAAGAAACATAAAAAGTTTCTCGGTGCATAAGTCGATTCGAGCATTTCAATAACACCTCTTGAACTTTATGCATTGAATCTTCTGTAACATACGATACACTTTGATACGAATCTAATTTAAAATTAATCGTACACCAAATAAGTAGCCTTCAATCATACAACTGAAAACGCTTCGTACGCTAAGAAACAGTTATTTTAATACAAGCACGAATTACCATCACTAGACTGTGGATTTTATGCATGTATGACGTACAATAATATAGAAAACGTACATAAAATATACATACATAACGTATGTTGAATATATTCTAGTATTATTAGAATGTTAGTTATTTCATTTTGCATAGGTGCACATACCTTCTGGTTATATTTAACAGGTGTTCATTATATTAGTTTATATCATAAATGCATCAAATTCGCAATCTAATCATAACTTTCAAAGTAATGAAAGGTACCTGAAATTATGATGCAACTGAAGATTCGTTGTGCTGCAAGTAGCTTGACTCATCGTGCCGATAATAGCTGGGCAAGACGAGTGTCTAGTACCAAGGAGACCACTGAACAATTCTCCCAAGGACGCAGCGTGTTGCAGGTTCTCAAGAATGATTACCCTTGGTAATTCGTCGGCTGCGTTCGAGTCGCATCTTTCGGCGATGTGTGCGAGATACTGCCTGAGTTCTTTGCTGGATTTGTGATCTACATTGAATGTGGCTACCGCTGCTGCATCCTTCGCTTCGTTATCGGTGTCCACTAGAGCGTGTGCCAATTTTCCAGCTAAATAGCTTTTGCCGGTACCACTGGGTCCGCAAAGAATGACCCTGCGATGCTCGGTGAGCAGTGATATCAATCGTTGCACGATGGATCGTGGTATTAGGGTATCCACAGCTAGCCACGAGTAACCAGAGAGCACCAAATAAATAGTTTTCACGTGGCCTATCAGATATCCACAAGGAAGCAATTCTGGATGCTGAGAATCCGTTGTACATCTGCAACCAAAAATTTAACATGTTGAAATGTCACAGACAAAGTTCACCGAAGTTAGAAACTAACGATATAGAATATTTTCTTCAGTAATACAGTGTTGGACAAAATGTAACGTAATTAACAGGTAATGATTATGGTTTACGCTAGGGAATACGATCAGTTTGGTTCGGAATGACCTGGCAAATATACTGTAAAAGTAACATAGACGAATCTTTCACGACCCGGTTCTTTATGGTAGATCTTATTGAGACTTTCGGGTGTAAGCCGTACGAGTAAAATACTGTAATTACTATAACTAGATACAGTAATACTACAATTAATACTGCAAAAGTCTTTTCTAATTTCTTTTCGTACACGCTAATTCCAAGCAGCATAATCAATATGTACCTAGAAGCTTCACCAAGGTGATAAGCAGCGACACATTCGACTCCGAGGCCCAAGTTGGTTACAGGATCCACTCTCGTGACATACTCCTTGAAGCAACGTCTTACGGTAGAATCAAGGGAGTCCCACGTGGTCTTGTTGCTGATGCAGACATTCGCGATGACACAGTGAGGAGGTTCGCCGAGGCTGCCATCGGATGTGCTTCCAGTTACGAGATTGTAATTAAAGTTTTTTTCACTGCCAAGATAGATAGCCACGTTGATTCTCTTTCCATCCGTATCTTGCTCCAACGTTGGCTCCCCAGTGTTCGAGTTGTTTGACGGCACTACCGTGTGCTCTGGTACATTTAAATTCTCGAGTTGGTCCGCCGCTGAACCAGCGTCACCGTTTGAAAGCGCAGCAACGGTGGAAGCCACTTCCGTCATGCTGAAGCGTCTGTCTGGGTCGCTCGGTAGCGACGACTGAGAAGATGTCAATGATTTCGACGTCACCAATCTCTGCAGACGCTCGTTATTTTGCTTTAGGTTGAGCATTTCGTTCTGTAAACAAAAACATTAGCGTAGAAACACCACTCGCAACCTAAAATACTCTTGTCATTATTCTAACCAGAATTCAACAAAGCAAATACACTATCGACTATTAATTTCAATACACCACCGTATTTGTGATTTTTTCAAAATGAGACGCAACCAGAAAACTATTCCGTTATAAAATTCATATTTATTGAAGTGGAGTAATCATGATTGAATTCAATGACAGGATTTTCAAACAATTGGATAAATGATTTACTTAAATTTTGTTTTTATTAAAGTATCCACTCTCAGCAATGCACACGGGGCATTATGGCTACCAATTTTTTAAAAGCTTCAGCTCTGCCTTTCACTTCTCTTCCAAAACATTCTACATACGAATTTTATTCATAATTCTTTCTTTCTCAAGCGCGTCTGTGAAGATGATCCCGCAAGGGATATCGTGGACTCACGTTGTGAGGATTATACTGTTCCGTTGTAAGCCTCATTATTTGTTAAGTTACGAATATCGAGTATTTTACAACTAAATGCTAGTATGATATAAATGAGTACAGACATCCCTCTCGATAGTAGTTCGACTTATTTATATACGGCAAGCATTACGTTCGTCTTTCTTCAGAAAAGTTACAGGTGTGGAGCTGTATCGAAATTACTAGTCGGTAATGTATGAAGAATAGAATCACGTTTACTTACCCTCATCTTGATAACAGTGTCTTTGAGAGACTCAAGCTGATGCGCCGAAGACAGAGCCTCGAGTCTGATGTCTGTTAGTACAAGGTCCTTTTCCCTGAGTTGCTTCTTTAGCTCCACCACGTCCTCATCCTCCTTTTTGTACAGAGCAGAGCTGCTCTTGCTTCCAGACAATGAATTCTCGACTTCTGGTGATTTCTGTCCGTTGCTCCTGGCACCTTGGGTTCTGGCAGAATCGTGTTTCGAGGCGGTGGGCAGCCTGGGGCTGTTTGGCGCGCTAAGATCGCCACCGGTGTTCTCCTTGCAATCCTCGGCGTCGGAAACAGAGCCGTGTCTGTTCTTTCGCGACCTCGAGAAAGCTTTCGAGAAGGAGCTGCGGAGCCAACCCTTCTTCTTGTGATGGCTGCTGGCCGAACAGGCGCTGCTCAGGGAGTTCAATGATGTGACGCTGTCCGCGGACAACTGCCTAGCCATCGATGCACCTTGATGGTAGTTACTGTTCCCTGTGCAGCCTGTTGTTCCTGAATCGGAGTCTCCTAGCGTGTGACGACGACCATTGTTCGCCGATGAGCTGTTCAGGCCGGCCTCGGCGCTTTGCTTGCGCAGTCTCTCGATCGTCTCCCTCAACTCCTGAAGCTCGGAATCCTGAAAGCACGAGTAAGGGTTTACCATTGTTTTCTTAGGACTAGTGATTTTGTCACAACGTTTGCGGGTTACAGTGTCTTTAGTAGTTGATATTAAAATAGAACTTCGTTCATTGTATAGAGTCGATAGTGAAGGGGGTAATTGGTATGGGCCAAGTAAGGTTTGGCTATTAGTAGTTACTGCTCATTGGATTGGTTACCTTGATTATTCCAGGAATTTTTAATTATCATTTCGGTTAAACGGGATTGGTTACGTTAGGGGAGGCATCTCCGATCACCTTGACCTTGGCATATGTTGTCAAGGACATGTTCCCGAGTAACTTTTTCTAATAACTTAACCGGCGCTCACTGCTTATGACCGTTACGGATTGATGCAACCTTAACGAACAAAACAATTCTAATGGATGGATAGATCCTGCAGGACGAAATTCCCTAAACCTGCTCGAAGAGATGATTACGCGTCTACTCGAAGAAGCCAATTATTAATTGGTAACAGTTTACGGTGGCTAAATTCCTACTCACTTTATTGTTCTGTAGATCGTAACTTGAAAATCGGTACGCGGTTGATTTTGACTGGGAGCCACTTAGTCGGTCAGCGAAGCCCGGCGCGCTCAGACGAGTTAGCGAAATTGAGGATAATTGCGTGTATCGTTAGCGAACGCGCAGCCTGCGATTTATTTCGATGACTCGAGATTTATGAGGGCCATAAAAACAATCTTAGAGAAACAAACGTTAGAAGAAACTTTCCTTTCCTTGCGAGCCGACAATCGTTTAACTTTACGAGGACAAAACTTTGAAACACAGTCCAATTTGGTATCATAATTTATTTCTCGAGCGACATAGCAAAAGCTTGATAGATCCTTACACTATATCAAATATATTCATCCTCGTGAGGTATCCAACGTCCATGCACGTTTTTTCTACTTTCTTCGAACAACCACCTTCGTTTCTCCTCCGAACGATTAGCAAATAAATCAGCAAAGATCTCTCTTACTGGCCTCAAACTTTCTGATACTTTAATTTCTCATTAAACTTCGTGCTATCTCGTTGAATTCCCAATGCTGGCTATTCCCAGTTTCCCTAGTTTAATTCAATTAAAATTCTATTGTTCATGTATGTTCATATGCTATCAGCACAAACTCTCCGAGTTTCACACAGTTTCGCTACAGTAAATTTTGAATTAACCATGAGTAGCTCGCGTCTCCAACCTGGTTTAACCTGTTCAACATCGAGTTCAGAAATGGGGATTCCACCCTGATTCTGAATACGGATACCTTCGGTATTCGGACGTCCAAACTCATTTAACGTTTAATTTCGACTTTGCTTGGGTATCGTATTTGTCGATGGTTTATTGAATATATTACCTTTTCTTTTATCTAGTCAATTTTAGAAAGTTTTTTAATAATTGCCAATTAGTAGCATTACTTTCAATGTTTTCGGTAATAAAGTCAGTTATATGAAGAGGATAGGGATATATACAGTGTTTGATTTCAACTTTACTAAAACTTCATTTTACTTCTTCGTTCAATACCATAGTTTTCTTTCCAATTACTTAGCAATATTGTTTGTACTGTCTTGTATAAAAGAAACACCGAAAAGAACGTTCGTATTTCATTGACGAAATGAGTTAAACGAAGAGAACAGGTTTGTTGACACAGTTTCATATAATCTTTATTCAAATTTCACATTATTTCTTCCTTTAATATTACTGTTACCTTCTCATTATCTGCCAGTAATAACAAGAGATTCTTCGTGAATTATCCGATACTGTCTGCAGAGTTTTTTCTTTGAGAAAAATTGAACGAAGAGGACAAGATTCTTGACTGTGTTCCATTTCACTCTATTCAAATTTAATTTAACTTTCTCGTTTAATAACGTGCCTTTCTATTTCTTCTAGTTTTTCTCAAATTCCTCTTCAATTACTCTTTAGTAATATTATATGCACTATCTTCTATAAAAGAAACACCATGAAGCTTTACGTTTCATTGAAGAAATGAGTAACACGAAGAGAACAGGTTTGTCGACACCCTTTCATTTAATCTTCGTTAAAATTTCACATTACTCCTTCGTTTAATATCGTAATTACCTTATCATATCTTCTAGTAACTTTTCGATTCCTTCCCAATTACCCACTAGCGATACCATTCGAACTGCTTTCTGCAGAAGAAGCGACAAGAAGAGTTTTCATGGGCTACCGACGAAGTCAAATCCGTGAAGAGGACAAGGTTCTTGACTATGGCAACAAGCACAGTTATCCGAGCCACTGGTCACGGAGTCGCTGCTCCACGAATCAGCCATGCTGAACAATTGTCTCATAGACCTCGAGCTTGGTTGTTTCTCAAGCTTGTGAAACTTGTCCTCCTGGCAGAGCGGTGAATTCCTCGACTTGCCACCCGCTAACGAGCGAGCAGCTCCGCTCAACGCTGTTGGGTTCAATCTGGACTGATCGCACGTCTTCGTGGTCTCTGAACCGACCTTTCGACGAGTTTTCGTCTTGTAGGAGATATTCTTCAGTCCTCTTTCAAGTTTCGCGTGGAAGTTGCTCAGCTTTTCTACGGTACGTTGATTCCTTCGTTCTTCCTTGAGGTCTTGAAGCTTCTTCGTCGCATTCGTGTCCACGTTTCCCCGGTGCTTGAGATCTTTGCTCGATTTCCTACCGTCGTTCGACCGTTTGCCGAGAGCCTTGGAGCTCGATGGACAACCGGAGTTCCTCGAAGAGGTCGAACTCGATCCGAGCGAGGAATTCCTCGACTCCTGGATTCCTGGCACTCGTAGCCCGAGAGCTCTCGCGTCTTCTTGAGGGATGGGGATCATCACTGTCCCGTTCACCAATTGAATGTTGTGGTTGGGAAAGGCAGCCAATAGTTGCATGGCCTTTGGATCGACTGGTCGATCCAGCCTTCGACTTCGAGGCAACCTTTGCGGGGCCAGTTGATCTGGAGCTTCGTTTGGAGTTTGGTTTACGTGCATGGTAGGAGAAGAAAGATTTTCAAGGTCTCAGATTTTAGGGAAGGTTACGTGTTTGAGAGGTTACGACTTAGAAACGTGGGAGATACGCAGAGAAACGCGTACTCATCTCTGCGGTGATTGCAGCCTGTGCGACATGTGGCATTCTTAATCGAAAATCAGCGGACGAATGTTGGACATCTTTATTGTGATAATTTTCGCACTATCATCGTGCTGATCGCGATTTCGTAATTATGTCATCGCGAAACTTGTCATCGAGATACGAGTTCGTTCGATAGAATCAGATTTGATATTGTTTTTCTACCAGGGACGAAGCGAGGTGCCTCGTAATTTCAATCGTAATTTGAAGAAGGCTGAGAAATCAGGTCGGTAATGGAATACTCACTTTCTTCTCAGCTGTTGCAGTAAGTTGTTGGAGCCGTTGTGTCATGTTGGACAGCGATTGTTCGAAAGCTGACACCACGTGAGCCTGAAACAGAAAATCGAGAGAGGATATGAAAATAAATTCGACAGTGGAAGCTTGTTGTTGCCTGTTGGCGTATAAACGAATGGAAAAGAAATAGGCGAAGGACGTATTATAATTCAATGACGTTTCGACTACGAGTATTGAGTTATTTTTTTCAAAATTTTATAAATATAAAAGCGAACTAAACGTATCGTGATAAATAAAACCGCGGATGTAAGGAGTCTCTGTGGTTTTATTTATTATAATATATATTTAGTTTGCGTTATTAATTCTGTTTATACCATTGATATGAATTTATTTTTATTTTACTAAAAATCGACACTTTGTTAACTTACTTGTATTATAGATTGCATTTAATTTTTAATTACAATAAATGTTACCGTACTTGTACACTTGACAATTCCAGTTTCATAGTTAAATCGAAGAATAACGCAGTCTGACACAAGCATATGTTTAAATACACTTATTCGTTTACTTAAACTTGTATCTATCATTTATGAATAAAGTCGTTGAACACAACAAATTATGAAAAGATAAATGATCTTTTGAAGAAGAACAACAATACATTGTACAACTGTGGAGTATCAGGATGGATAATATTTATATTACAATAATAATAATAAAAATTGAAGGATGATGTATAAAAACATATGTTCCCCTAAATGTATTCCTTTTTAATTTGTGAATAAAGTCATACAACAAAAAATATCGATGAAAATATTACTAGACATAATAAAATATATTTAGGAATATGATCTTATCTTCGCTTAATTTCATGTTATATAATAAACTCATGTTACAGCTTAATAAATGAAGCTTCAGAAGGCAATCGAAGCTATGAAAAAATCAATGATCTTTTAAAGCGAAACTACAATACATGTAAAAGTGAGGAATGTCAGGATGGATGATACAATTTTTTATAATTACAATAATTGAAATTGCAAAACAACGTAATCTGGTACAAGTATGTTTCGTTACGTTTGTCGTAGTGTACTCGAATTTCCATTCACTTTTTTTTTTTTTTTACATTTTACATTAATTTCGTTGTGTAGCATATTATACAGTATAATACTTGATAAATTTGGCTTCGGAACGTGATCGAAGAAGAAGATCCACTATGAACGAAATCAATGATCTTCGAAAGTAAAATTACAGTAGGCTCTAGAATTGGAAAATGTCAGAACAGATAATAAGATTTGTACTGCAAGAGCGATTAAAACGAGGAAAAAGTCACACGATGCGATTTCAGCATTCCTAGATTACATCTGAACTTCTGTACAACGTGATTACAGACCTCTACTACACGATTCTGTGAGATAATCAGTTTCCGTCGGTTCAGCGATCCAGGTAGAAAGAAAACCACGCAGGAGACGGAATCTGGTGATCTAAACTGCACCGACGCAAATGATGCTTATCTGTTCTTCCGCTTGTTTCCCGCCCTTTCCTTTTAGCGCGTTATACTTTCATTACTAAATCTGCTTCGCTGTGAAAGATTCTAGCGGCCGCGTACAGATAATTAAATCGTTATCTCCAATTTAGATAATCTCAGCTAAAAATTAGTAGACGTAATATTTAGTATTCTGGCTCGCGAATACGTGTACTTTGCGTCTTCAGACAATTTTAAATATCGTTACATGAAAGTATTAGCTAAAATTAAGAATAAATATTTTCGCAAGAGTCTTAAACGTCATACAATAACGCACGTTTGTTTTATTTGTTTACAACCGATGTTAGTTGTTAGAATAACTTTGTATACATAAATGCGTGTACGTTATAATTAATAGTTTTCAAATTTTTACCAAACTCCTCCTTGAATAATCATTTCTACGACTTGAAATTTATGAGCAATAAACTTTTCTAACGCTTATTTCGATTAATTCAAAATTAAGCTATTTGGATTTATTTAGATTGCCTAAGTTTTTACTCATAGAGTGTAAAGAATTATTTAAAGAAAGTCTCTGGGCAAGTTTAAAGTATGCAAAACACTCGTGCCAATAAATAAATTGTACTCGCTATATCCTGCAAATAATTAGATAGAAAATAAAAAAATTACCACAATTCGAGTAAATATTTTCTATGGCATTCCTAAAATTGAAGAATACAACTGTTGTTTAACCCATTAAGTACCAAACGATTGCTTTTTACATATTAACGTTTATTTTCTATTTGCTGTGTTTGAAAATAATTTAACAAAAGAGAAATAAAAAGTGATTTACAAATAAATATTAATAACAAGATATCGGTACTTGATGATTTGAATTCAATAAATAGCAGATTCGCACTGTTAGAAAGAACTAGAAATAGAGGTTCAAGATATCCATATTTTTCCATACAAAAAAATTTCTTTCCCAACCCTGAAATAGGTCATACATGTTAGAGGGTAGCCCTTTTTATCGAAAGCCACTCGAAAGAGGATACGGAAGCTGGATAACGTCGAGTGGGGACACGAGGGACCCATCTTCTACGTATCGATCCAAGCTACGTAATTTTCGGTCCTGCACTCAATGTCGAGCGATAATTCATTCCTTTTCTTCCCTCGAGTGGCGTAATGGTTAGGGCTACGGCGATTCCAGAAGCGATTCCAACGAAAATAGAAAGGGTTAGAGTTGTACTTGTGGTATAACGATCTTCTCGACCACGAGTACACCGTTTATTCTCGATGCAGGATGGATGTCTGGTTTCGTTGGCCCAGATCCGATGGACAGACCTATCGAATCGCGACTGGTGAACCTGTACAATTTGCGGTTCGAGATAAATAATTGAAAATGTTACCACTGGATACATGAAACGTATCAGTTCTTCATCTTATGGATTATCGGAGAACCTCTATCGTTCGAACTAATGGGGAGGCAAGTCTTAAGAATGTTTTTGGAGAATGTCAGAACATTTCAAATCTATTTAAGGGGAAAAAAAAATACATGTCGAATTGAGTACCCTCCTCCTTTTCGAAGTCGGTTAAAAATATGTCGAGGTGTATAAATTGTCGAAGTAACAAGGTTATCATTGATGCGCTTTTGCTTGCGATTGGTAGAATAAGAGTCCTGCATGTGATTGGTGCGCGAGGTTAGATTGCAGGTGTATGCTCATGCCTCACTCTCTTTTTTGTTCCTTATAAAAAGCTATTTCGTCATGGAAGGAAAGAGTCAGAACAAATTAATATTTGATAAAGCTTTAATACTGTAAGGTTGAAAATGGTAGAATGTATCAAGCGATTAATTCGCATAAAGGCGCCTTTGAAATGATTTAAAGCGTATATTATTCGTTCTCTTTTACCTTTCTAATAAACAAGTATACCGGAAAGATTCTCTTCATTTATTTGATATTCCATACACACAGAGCATCGTCAGATTGTATCACAGGGGGTCATTTTTTAAATTAAATTCCTACTCTGTTGCGTTTCGTTTCTTTTCGAATGTCAATTCAGTGTGCGTCGAATAATCCATTCGATGTTTCAAAAATTGATATTGGGATTCCTACGATTCCCTACGGAACTACCGACAAAGCTACAGAAAATATGGCGAAGGACAAAGGTTAAAGGACGCGTGGGTGAACCACGTTTCCGCGCGTAATACCAGAGAAATTATTCCGCTCGTAAAACGCAAACGGTAATTTTCTCGAACCTATCTCATGACTCCCTCATTGTCGTAGCTTTTCGCTTCGCATCGCAAGACAGAACGAACCTTCACGCTTGTGATGATGATTGTGGTTGCGGAACACGCGATGTTCCCCCTTTTGTCGGAATGTCAACTTCAAGTTGCATTGTCTATCCCAGTGGATAAGTGGATAGTAATGCAACGTAATAAACTTGTAAAAATCGATGTAAGTTAAAATCTACCGATTACATTATATATTTCATAGCATTAATTATTAATTTTCTATAAAAATAAAATGCAATTTTGGCACTTTGAAGGATGGTCTGATATATAAACCGAAATGTTGTCATAATAAAGATAAAATTTTGACAATTGCAGAAATAAAAAATTATATCGATAAATTAATTTGCTCCCCTCCTCTCTAATTTCAAAGATACGTAATACGTATAATACGTATACTAGGTATTAAAAATGAAAAAGAAAAAAAAAAAAAAAAAAAAAGTAATGTAGATTATCTACGACGAAGCAAACGTTTGGTAAAGGAGAATAGAAATCTCGAACAATTTCGATCGACCAAGAGTACGAGTAAATCCCTCGAAAAATCTCGGTCGATCGTAAATATGAGATGCGCTCCCACGCGTGACTCTAATGCGATTGCTATATTGCTTCACCTACCGCCGAATGTGTCGACCGTACCTCTAGAAATACATTTCTTTATTGTGCCGGACGTACGATATCCTCGTGAATGCAGCCCACCTACACGTCAACTTTACGCTTACCTGGAGAGTCCTTTCGAATGCGACGATTTTTTTTAGGGGAGAGCTAGATCAAAGATTCGTAACTGCAATAAACCTAATAATTAACTATTGTTATATGTATCTTATAAGTTACCTGATCCTTTGCTCTGAATCTATTAGGTTGTCCCGAAAGTTTCTTTCGCGAGTTGCGCTCAATTATTTTCTGTGGTCGTGTTTCTATAAATAGACAGTCTAATTACGTAGATATTCACGTTGTGACAGTAACGGAGCAAAATGAATCGTGGACAATTCAGTAATGTAACGTAAAATATTGTGCGTGTATTACTTATTAATAGAGCGAAAGAAACTTTTGGGATAACCTAATATATATTACTACTTAAAGAATCCCTTCTCTAACAGAGCTTGTGAGATCGAATTACGCGCCAGTCGCGAAGATGCTGCGCGTAATCAATCAGGTGTGCATGGGAGTATGTTTGAAGAGCGCGAATCGGGAAGCGTGATAGATCGAATGTTTGTAAACGAGTGTATGATTGGCAAGGATGGAGACAGAGTGCGAGAGAGAGAGAGAGAGAGAGAGAGAGAGAGAGAGAGAGAGAGAGAGAGAGAGAGAGAGAGAGAGAG